>NW_027495973.1:0-228933 GCF_021521415.1 Bidens hawaiensis
CTATCCGTGCGCAGCCATTTAGGACCCAACCAGCCCGACAACAATACCCACAAGGAAACCAAACAATGACCACCAGCCGTGCTTGCTTTGAATGCGGCAGCACAGATCACCTCAAGAGAAACTGTCCGAGGCTGAACCAGGGAGGAAATGGGAGACAAGCAGTGGGTCAGGCATCGTCGTCCAATCCGGCGAGAGGCCGAGCTTTTGTGATGGGGGCAAACGAAACACGCCAGGACCCCAGCGTAGTGACAGGTACATTCCTCGTCTCTGATCATTACGCTTCTATATTAATTGATACAGGCGCCGATAGAAGTTTTGTCTCTGTTAAGTTCCTATAGATAGCAAACCTTCCGATTAGTGAAACCATAGAACCTTATACTGTAGAAGTAGCTAACGGAAAAACCATGATAGTTAATCAGATAGTTCGGAATTGTCCTTTTATTCTGAACGATCAATCCTTCCTTATTGACTTATTACCGGTAGAATTAGGTAGTTTTGACGTGATAGTGGGAATGGATTGGTTAGCACGTAACAAAGTAGAAATAAACTGTGAAAAGAAAATCGTCAAGATCCGGGTGTCGGATGACGAAGAGGTGTTAGTGCAAGGAGAGAAGTCGGGCACAATGATACCATTTATATCCCACCTCAAAGTGTTAAAATATATACGACAGGGATGCGTGGCGTATCTAGCAAGCTTGACGGCCACAGATTCTGATGAGAAACGGGTGGATGATATACCGGTGGTACGCGAGTTTCCGCAAGTTTTCCCAGAAGAACTTCCTGGATTACCGCCAACCCGACAGGTCGAATTCAGAATTGATTTATTACCTCAAGCTGGCCCTGTTGCTAAAGCACCCTACCGACTTGCACCGTCCGAGATGCAAGAATTATCCAATCAGTTGCAAGAATTGTTGGATAAAGGATTTATACGTCCTAGTCATTCCCCGTGGGGTGCACCTGTATTATTCGTGAAAAAGAAGGATGTGAGCCTTAGAATGTGCATTGATTACAGAGAGTTGAACAAGTTAACAATCAAAAATAGGTACCCTCTTCCCCGAATTGATGACCTGTTTGACCAGCTGCAAGGTGCGAGCTATTTCTCAAAGATCGATCTTAGATCGGGTTACCATCAGGTTAGAATTCAGGAAGAAGATATCCCAAAAACCGCATACCGGACTCGCTACGGCCATTATGAGTTCTTAGTTATGCCTTTCGGGCTAACAAATGCGCCGGCAGTGTTCATGGACCTCATGAATCGAGTCTGTAAACCCTATCTCGACAAATTCGTCATCGTGTTTATTGACGATATTCTGATTTACTCGAAAAGTAAAGAAGAGCACGAGCAACACTTGAGAATAATTTTAGAGCTTCTTAATCAAGAGAAGTTGTATGCAAAATTCTCCAAGTGTATCTTCTGGTTACAAGAAGTGCAATTCCTCGGTCACGTTGTAAACCATCAAGGAATACACGTTGATCCGAGTAAGATCGAAGCAATTAAGAATTGGCAAGCGCCTAAAACGCCAAAGAAAATCCGCCAATTCTTAGGCTTAGCCGGGTATTATCGTCGATTTATAGAAAACTTTTCCAGCATCGCGCAACCTTTAACTCTCCTGACTCAAAAGGATCGAAAGTATGAATGGGGAGAAGAGCAGGAAGAGGCATTTCAAACGTTAAAGAAAAAATTGTGCAAAGCGTCGATTTTAAGTCTCCCCGATGGAGACGATGGCTTTGTCGCATATTGTGACGCATCTCGTAGAGGGTTAGGATGCGTGTTGATGCAGAATAATAAGGTTATAGCCTATGCTTCCCGACAGTTAAAAGTACATGAGAAGAATTACACTACTCATAACTTAGAACTGGGAGCGGTTATCTTCGCACTTAAAATCTGGAGACATTATCTCTACGGTACGAAGTGCACCATCTTCACCGATCATAAAAGTTTGCAACACATATTCGATCAGAAAGAACTGAATATGAGACAACGAAGATGGGTCGAGTTGTTGAGCGACTATGACTGTGACATCCATTATCACCCCGGCAAGGCTAACGTTGTAGCCGATGCCTTGAGTAGGAAAGATCGGGTTAAGCCATTGCGAGTGCGAGCGCTGGGGATGATAGTCCAGTCAAACCCTTCGGACCTGATTCGAGTCTCTCAACGTGAGGCGTTGAAAGAGGAACACTTGGAAAAGGAGGGACTTTACGGCAATGAGAAGAATTTCGAACAGCGCGTGGACGAAATTCTCTATTTCAAAAATCGGGCTTGGATCCCGACCCTCCATGACCTTCGTGAATTAATCATGGACGAAGCGCATAGATCGAAATATTCCATACATCCGGGATCGGATAAGATGTACAAGGATGTGAAGGAGTTCTACTGGTGGCCGGGTATGAAAAAGGATATCGCAACGTATGTCGGTAAATGTACGACTTGTGCGAGAGTTAAGGCGGAGCACGAGAAACCCTCGGGGATGTTACAACAACCGGAAATTCCCGAATGGAAGTGGGAGCAAATCACGATGGATTTTGTGACACATCTTCCTAAAACGTCCCGAGGACATGATGCAATTTGGGTAATCGTGGATCGATTAACCAAATCAGCACATTTTATCCCGATTAGAAATAATTATAACACAGAGAGACTTGCGCAGATTTATATAAATGAAATTGTGTCTCGTCATGGGATACCCATCTCAATCATCTCCGATCGGGATAGCCATTTCACCTCTAAGCTTTGGCAAGCTGTGCAAGAAGCGCTGGGAACGCGTATTGATCTAAGCACAGCTTACCACCCTCAGACCGATGGTCAGTCTGAGAGGACCATCCAAACCCTGGAGGATTTGCTTCGTGCATGCGTACTGGATTTTAAGGGAAATTGGGATCAACATCTCCCACTCATTGAATTTTCCTATAATAACAGTTACCATAGCAGTATAAAGGCAGCGCCTTACGAAGCATTGTATGGTCGGAAGTGCCGATCACCACTCTGTTGGACTGAAGTGGGCGACACTCAGGTTATTAGATCAGACCTGGTCCAGGAAACGACCAGCAAAATCCTTGAAATTAGGAACAATCTGAAGGCCGCGCGGGATCGGCAGAAGAGTTATGCCGATACCCGTAGGAAAGCCGTTGTCGTTTGAGAAAGGTGATAAAGTGTATTTAAAGGTATCACCTTGGAAGGGTGTAGTCAGATTTGGAAAGGCGGGGAAGTTAGCCCCGAGATATATTGGACCCTTCAATATTACTGCAAAAATCGGTCCCGTAGCGTACCGATTAGAACTACCCGATGAAATGAGTGCAGTTCACAACGTGTTTCAAGTATCGAACTTGAAAAGATGTCTGGCGGATGAGACATCTGTGTTACCTTTAGAGGGTGTCCAAATAAATGATAAACTCAATTTCGTAGAGGAACCCGTAGAAATAGTGGACGGAAAAATCAAGCAACTTGGACACAACAAGATTTCGTTGGTCAAAGTTAGATGGAATTCGCAACGAGGCCCAGAATATACATGGGAACGAAAGGACAAATTCCGGAAGAAATACCCCTACCTATTTCCTCAAAAGGAAGTAGTCGATGCGTAAAATTTCGAGGACGAAATTTGTTCTACGGGGGGATAATGTAACGATTCCGGCAAAATCAGGTATACCCTAACCGGTATATACTATTTATGGGCTATTTAATAATGAATATGTGAATTATGATGCGTTTATACGAGTATGTATGATTCATAGTACGAATTATACTCGATTATACAGTTAATCGTATTGGAAATACGATTAACCGATTAACGGTTATTGAAGCCCGAACGAATCGAGGATACATTATAGACGAGATATATGATATTTAGTGATGTTTACGAAGTATTAAAGCTTCGGGATATGTGAATTAAAGCACAGAAAAGAATTTTCGATTTAATGGTACGTCAGTACATTAAACGAAACCTTTAATACCAAACCGAGCAAGAGACAATCGATCAAGCCGAAAAAAGATGCGCAATTATTAATAATATGATGTTTTAAGTTAATGAAATTCATGGTTTAAGTTTTTAAAGCTTTTAAATTGGTTTTAAATAAATTTGCATTTTTTAGGCCGAAAACGACCGTTTTTTGCCTCGTTTTAAGCCGAATTAAACAATTAACCGAAAAACGAACTGAACCAGATTATCCAAAACAATATCCGGATTACGAGAATCCGAATATGTGGATAGGAATGGAGAGGTGGGTCCCACCCCACCCCCCAAGTCCTTTATTCTTTTTCTAAAACAAAATTTCAACAATCTTCAATTCTCCCAAGATCTTGAATCAAAAACCGACAACTCTTGCAAGAACAACGAGGTAAAGATCGAGTTATATTCGTGTTCATCTTCCTTTCTCGAGTTTAATCACAAGAAAATGAGGTTTCAAGTGAAAAAGGGTGAAAACCCGAGATGAAACCGTTTCTTGCATAATCAAGTGATGTATACGGATTATACAAGGGATCTTGGTCCAAGAAAGGAGTTAAACGAACCAAAAACGAATTTTTACGGTTAAATCTTTGTTTTTAAAGCATAACCGAAACCATGAAAGAAATGGCTTGATTGTGGGTGTAACTTGCTTGGTGTGGTGTTATTGTGCTTGTAGGTGTTGTATCTAGTTGCTAGCAAAGGCTAGAAAGCGAGATTCTTGCGGTTTGAAGCTAGAAACACAAGGTAGTTCGGTTTTGTGTGATGTTTGTATTTTTGGACAAATTGTGATACGTGTAGAGTTAGGTCACGAAATTTTACAGAGGTATTAGGTATACGAAAATATGAGTTCTGTGAATTTTTGGTAATTTTTGGATAAAGGATGAATATTTGGTGAATTTAGTGCTCGGTTTTGGCCAAAAATGGTGAAAAATAGTTAAATATCATGCAAAATTCTGGAAACTTTCAGATAAGCTTTTTATAACATGTATAAGCCACACACAAAATTTGAGGTCAGTTGGAGAAGTCTAAGTAGGCTTTTCGGTTAAACGAGTTCTAGGGTTTTCTAGCTCGGTTTTAGTGAAAACAGCATTTAATAAGGGATTTTGGTTCTGGAAAAACTACAGGGGACTATGAGATGGCAGGGGTCATCCAGGAGAAATTTGGGATTTTTCTAAGATCGTTTGGTATTTACGACATATTTAGTGTTTAAATGGTGTTTAAAAATAGATAAATAAATGTTAAATATAAAAATTAATTCTGGAAATATTTTTATAAAATTCCCCACTGTCAATAAGTGATTTGTGCAAAATTTCAAGATCCGAGATTAAACGGATAATTAATTGTGCAAAAACAAACTTTTAAAGCTTAAAACGCGTAAACCGGTAAAGTTCGCATAAGCGAGCTGACTGGTGTATAAAAACCCTAAAAATGAACTATTTTCATATAATTGAGTTAATCAAGTAAAAATAAATCATCCGAAAATAATTCGGATGATTTGAGTAATTTTAACAGTTTCCGGTACGCTAAAAACGAAAACGGGTCCCGCGGCCAATCGGGGCGTCTAAACCGAGCCCTAATTTCACAACTTTAGTTAAATTATCAATTAAGCACTATTTTCGGGTCGTGTGTGACCAAACTCATTTTTGAAACATAAAAATGGATAACCGTGCTAGGCACGCAAAACGGGAAAAACGACTAATAGTAAATCTGACTAGTGAACTCTAAACGATATCACAATCTGAGTCCGAAGAAGTGTTTCTGGGTAAACATTCCCCCAGAACGGTTACAGTACTGGGTTAACAGTGTCCCCAGATGTACCGGTTAACACGGTTACAGTTATATTAATAGTGATTATAAAGTAACGAATTTAGGGATCGTATTACAGATCCGGATTAGTAGCTGTGTATTGTGTACTGCTTGCTACGTTAAGGTGAGTTTCACGAGCCCCTTTTTCTGAGTTGTTTTTAAATATTTTCCCGGGGCGGAAAGCATGTTGTTATGGAAATGTTTAAATACATACTGAACGCATGGATTTGCATGGATTTATATATATTTTATTGTACGGGAATCGTACGGAAATGTACTAAGATGGTAATTGTTTGAGTTGCTAACATTCTAAGGCCCCGGAACACGAGTGATTAACTGAAAGCCGGTAGAGTGTGGATAGTACTATTGGTCTGACAAACCCAACTGGTCCGGCATGGATTTGCTGATGTTTCCCAGCCAGTTGCACATGTCTATTTTGTTGTTATTTATTTTGCTATGTAATGTTAGACATAGCGGTTTGGGGCAGTTCCGTGGGCGGGGGATATGCCACGGGTCCGTGGGCGGGGGATATGCCACGGGGATTGTGTGTGATGGTCAGAGGTTTCACTTGTGGGCTCAGCATAATTACATCGATAATAATATTATTTTATGATAATGATTTATCATGGTTTACGCGAATTGTGAAACTCACCAACTATTCGTAGTTGACCCGTTTTCTTTCCATGCTTTCTAGGTACTCCCAAACTGTAATAAGTGCTACCTGCTTGATGATGCGTGTTTTTGTGGAAGCTTAGTGATCATTTTGTATTAATTATGTTAATGTAATATTGGTAAAACTTATGTGCTATCGCCTAGACGGTAACTAAACTCGGAACAATGTAATATGATGTATATTAATGTAGTGGTGTTTTCTTTATAAGCAAAGCTGTTGATATCAGATGTGTCTGTTGCATCCCGTTTACGTTTCCGCTGCGGTTACGGGGTGTTACAGAATCTCCCATTTAGTTATAGCTTCTATCTTTATAGGATATACTTGTATGCCCTTGCATTCATCACATGTCCAAGAAATTATACTTCGTGGAGCAAAAATTCATATGTGGAGAATTTAGCATACAATTTCTCATTTCTAAGTAGTTAATGTAAAATCTTGAGGTGAACTTTGTGATCCTCCTTTAATTTAGAATAAATAAGTACATCGTCAATTAATACGATTACAAATTTATCCAAATAAGGTTTACAAATTCTCTTCTTCATATCCATGAATACGGCTGGAGCATTAGTAAGTCCAAACGGCATAACCGTGAACTAATAACGTCCATACCTTGTTCTGAAAGCTGTTTTGAGTATATCTTCTTTTTGCACCTTAAGTTGATGATAAACTGAACTTAAACCAATCTTCAAAAAGAAACTCGCTCCTTGTAGTTGATCAAGGTAATTTCACCATCTTTACTAAGGGCTTATTCAATAAGCTACTAAATTTATAATCTATAAAATTTGGTTGGCGCCAGAATTAAATAAGACCCTAGCATACGTATCAATAAAACTCTGCTGCTTCACGGGTGTTAAGAACGAAAACTCGTGCATTTCATTTCTTTGACATTCTATAGACGAGAAAAAGAAGAAGGTGCTAATTACTATGTCTAAAAATTTACTAGACACATACCTATCTTATCCGTAATAAATTTTGTTAAAGCCTAGATATTTTACAAATATCTATTCTGCTAAAACCTTGGCTCTGATACCAACCTGCCACACCCGGCCATAGGGGCCTAGACATATGACCAATACTTGGTATCGGTTTTTAAAAATATATCAGAGTTTATTTTGTTGTAGCGGAAAATTCTTTTAACAAAATAATATTTTATATAAACAAGGATTTAAATACCCTTGACAATATAAAACATTTATATTAACATAATCATGTTTTATAAGGAGTTTAACAAAATGAGCCCACAAATCTTTTTATATCACCAATGAGCTGTCTCCCAGTTACTCTATTGTCCTTATCACTTACTACTGATTACCTGAAAATGTTTAAAATAACACGTCAACTAAAAGCTGGTGAATAACATTAACATACTCAAAGTATTTTTATGTTGGCAAGAATTTAAAACCCTTTCAATTGTAATTTGTATTAGTATATCTACACACTCAGCGGGACTGTTTCACCGGATTGTATAACCACGGAGCAGACTAGTAATTTTACTCAGATTGACCGTAGTTTTACGTATTCCTACCACTAAGTCTCTTTACTAGCCATGTTACGGCCTTTCATCCTTAGCACATGTTTAAACTTGGATCCAACTACAGGTGCACTTATGGCCTGAATGTTATGTCCTTAAGATTACCTTTACGTTTCAAAAGTTTTAAAAACCATTCAAGCCATGTGTTTTCATTTTTAAATAATATGTAAAAAGCTTAACACCTTCGCGTTAGGTTTAGAGTCAATGTACTCACAATTTTCATGATCAAAATGTCTTTACTGATTTAGGTGTTGCATGTTATCTCTAACCTGTAGTTACGAGAATATCATTGTATGAAAATCTATATCAACTAATATAGCTATAGACCTTTAGTCTAATTTGTAGCTTTCAACCTTGATAAAACATTTCTTGTGATATAAAAGTCATTTATATATAAACATGCTTACTTTAGTTCATATGATGTTTGGTGTGGCATGTTTTGGCGTAATAGGTTCGAACACTCTCACCAAGCTCTCTAGGAAAGTAAACGGGTCCCGCGGTTGATTGGAATTTATATGAATTACTTTCCTTAGACAAGAAACTCGACTAACGGTATTGTCACCCTTCCAGTTACTACATGCTCGTCATACTTTTCCGTTTAATTATTTAAAAATATCTTTTAAGTAAATCTAATGTTCCTTTGTTTAAAAGAAAATCGATTAACAATAACTATTGCATTTAAAACTTTATATTTCATAATAATAAAGAAACATATATTATATTTTTCTAAAACTTTATATATAAAAAGCTTAAATTATCTATAAATTTTCCAAGGTTTTAGGCTATACCCTCGACTAGAATCTAAGCTATGAAGTAAAATATGTTAAACATTATTATTTCCTTAAGATGGGTATAACGCTTAAGGACGAACGGGGAGTACTTCGACTATATGTAGGGTGTTGGGGTATGAAATGTCTAAAATCTAGAGTGGCATTAGGACTCCAACTCGGTGGCACAAACTTCGAGGAAGTGATAGTGGTTTGGTGTTCGGGATGTCACAAATGAGCAAACCATGACCGCTATTTATAGTTGTTTCATATACCGTCGGTCGAACCGTCTCTTGCCACCGTTCATTCTTGTGACGGCATATGTCGTTTCATGTGACATGTGACGACACATGTCAATCCATTTGATTAACCATTGGACATGTGTCAATTTCACTAGATTAGTCATAAGACACATGTCGATTTCATCCTATTAGTCATCGGGCATGTGTCGCTTCAAGAGAGTTTTATATTTTTATTTTAACTAAATGACTTATTGGCTCCTCAAATTCCTAAATTAACAAAATTGGTATGAAAATTTTTGGGATGCTACATCCTCCCCATATTTGAATTAATCTCGTCCTCAAGATTGATCAAATAAGTGTGGGTACTTCTTTCGCATTTCTAACTCAAGTTCCCTTGTATACTCTGGACAACGCCTAAAATTCAATCGAACTTTAACAGGTTTCAATCTTTTCCATTTGAGGAATTTGATTTGGCTATTCAAAATTTGGATTGGTTGTTCTACAAATTTAAGCTTGTCGTTTATATGAACATCCTTTAAAGGGATTTTAAGAGATCCATCAGCCAAACTCTAGTGTAGGTTTGACACGTGAGATACAATGTGTACTCCTTTCATCTCTTCTAGTAGTTCCACTAGATATGTGACTGGTTCGGTCTTTACGAGAACCTTTAATGGTCTAACTAAACGAGGAATTAGCTTTCCTTTCTTGCCAAATCTAACAACACCTTTCCAAGGTGATACCATTAGCAAGACCTTGTCACCTTCCTGAAATTCTAATGGTCTCTAACAAACATCAGCATAACTTTTCTGTTTTTCTCTTGCTGCTTTTAAACGTTCTCGGATCTTTATCACTCTGTCAGTCGTATTTTGAGCTATTTCAGGACCTGACATTTGATTTTCTCCAATTTCTGACCAACACACAGGTGTTCTACATTTACGCCCGTATAATATCTTGAAAGGTGCGGCTTGAATACTTGTGTGATAACTATTGTTGTAGGAAAATCCCATTATGTGTAAATGGATATAAAAACTATCACGCAAGCTCGTATGATGTTTGGTGCGGCACATTTTGGCTTAATAGGTTCAAACACTCTCATCAAGCTCTCCAGAAAAGTAAACGGGTCCCGCAGTTGATTGTGATTTATGCGAATTACTTTCCTTAGGCAAGAAACTCGACTATCGGTATTGTCACCCTTCTAGTTACTACCTGCCTATCATGCATTTCTGTTTCTTTTTTAAAAATATCTTTTATATAAAAATTAACGAGTCTTCGTTTAGACGAAAATCAATTAACTATAACCTTTGTATGTGAAGCTTTATATATCTTAATAATATACAAACATTTATTATTTTTTCTAAACATTTGTATATAAAAATCTTAAATATATATATAAAGTTTCCAAAGTTTTAGGTTATACCCTCGAGTAGGATCTAAGCTATGAAGTAAAATATCTTAAACATAACTCTTACCTTAAAATGGGTATAACGCTTAAGGATGAACGAGGAGACTTAGACTATACGTAGGGTGTTGGGGTATTAAACATAACTCTTACCTTAACAAATGGACCTAATCGTTATTGTTTTGTAACCATTCGTTATGAAATGTTGACGAATGAAGTATAGCGAATGAGTCATCCGTTATACTCCTTAGATTTTGTACAGAATGAAGACGAATGAGACCATTCATTACCGGTTGTGTAACGAATGGCCTTCATCTTCTATATATAGGATGTTATTCCTTCATAATTTAGTAAATTTTCAAATTAATCTTTGTGAGCCGTTACAGTGCCAAATTATCCTCTCACACTTAACACTTCGTTCAATCTAATCTGCTAATCACCTACACATATCAGTAACTAGATCCTAGATCAATATGGATATGAATTGATTAAGTATTAACCACTATCAAGCTCTCTTATGTGGTATCAGATCAGACGGCTTCTCTTTATACATTAATTTAACGTATGATTTAGATCTGAGATGGTGCTCTTCGTGTTCATCGGGTTTTGATATTGTTTGATCAGATTTGGATCAAATTCATTTATTATTGATTTAATTGAGAGCTGATTAATGTTTATTGATCAATTCCGAAGTCTCTTGTTGATTTTCGAGGTTAATTATGGTGTATTGAAGGTTCCACCATTGTTGAAGATGTTACTATTTGATACAATTAGTGTTGATTGTGGAATTGTTAAGTAAAATTGATGATAGATTCGTGATCGTGGTGAAAATCCGAGTCTTCGTGGATCAATTTGGTAATTTATTATGGTGATTTTATGATTTCACCATGGATGAAGCTTGGATTTGTAGATTCCGCGAAGAAAACCGTTTTCCGGACGATCAAAATGAAAAACGGTTTTCTAGTGAACAGTAACAGATCCAACAACCCATTCGTTATGTTACAGTAGCCATTCATTACCAGAACTTAACGAATGGAAGCCATTCGGTATTGTGTTTAACAAATGCATTTTAGGTTATGGATATAACGAATGTGGGAACATTGGTTATCAGATCACACGAACGTAGCTCATTTGTTACTGGATCTAAAGAATGCAATCCTTAACATATGGGGCCACACTTGTTCAACTGTTTTAACGAATGAGGGTGGTATTTCTTAACGAAAGTGGTTTCCATTCGTTAAATGGGTAACGAATGTGAACTACTTAACTTATGCTGTCATTCGTGTAACTGTTATAATGAATGTGAATGGTTAAACGACTTAGGATTTTATTTATAAAGTATCTGGTCTATTTTTTCAAAGGTAACGAATGAAGACACATTATTAACGTATGTGGACACTTTTCTAAAGAATGAGAAACAAGTTGATGAATGGTGATTAATTTATTGTATGGAGATAACGAATGAGAGCTCATTCGTTATGTGCTAAGGTTAAAAAACATGGTATTACCTAATCATATCTGCGAATGTAGGGAATAGACTATAATAATATCCTAATAATAATGATGTATTTATATAAATGTATGAATGTATGGTTGTACGAGTATGAAGGGAACATATTCTAATAATATATGCGAATGTAGTGAACATAACCTAATAATATATATGTGAATGTAGGGAACAAACCCTAATAATATATGTGCAGGTTGTAGGGCAAAATGCCCTTTAAAACATATCGATAGCTATATATGTAATGGACATGTTAAAAGAATGAAAGCATGCAAGAAAGAATGAACATATGTATGCATAAACGAAAGGTAAAAAGGTTATGTATGAAATATGTATCTCCGGATACGTATATATGCAAGTATGTGTATGTAATGTATGTTGTCTAATAACTAGAACTCACTTAGCGCAACTGAATTTTAGTGTGCACACAGGCTAATAGAATGAGACAGCCGGGTTGAGGAGCACACATGAGTCACACCCCAACCTAAGATAGAAATGGCGGGGCACGAACGGATTGTTCACAACTCACAAGGTACTATCATGAAAATTAAAATACGACAATATCTATTTTATTTATTTAAATAAACAGTTTGCGAATGAGTACATCAAGTATAAAGAAATTTCAAAACTAATATAATAATCTTGAATAAGTTTAAATCCTAAAAGGCATCTCTACGTGATCATCATCTTCCTAAACCATCCAACCTAATAACCTTCAATTGCGTACAAAATATATTTTTTGTCAACACCAGGTTGAGTGAGAAAATCACCAACTTTGACTCTACAATAATAATATATATAAAAAAGGAAAACTTTCAACTGTGAGTATAACCAGTCAAATCGTTGCATATAAATAATTTAAACAAATAATCATGTGTGGGCTAAACCGTTGCCATGCGAATCGGGAATTGGTTACCAAAAATGAGTAATTGAGTTGACGGTAAAACCATTGTCATGCGATCGAACGTTGGCCACTACAACATAATGTGAATATAATGATGGACCTCTCCGAATACGATAAATAAGCACATAAACAGATAACAAATAGCAAGTAGTCAATCAATTGATACACAACCCAAATATTAACAGTTTGCATTTGAGAATATAATAAAATATATAAATTGATAGTTGGTACGCATAAGCCCCCAAAACATTTGAAAAGAGATAAAATTGGGGGAATGATTACTCACCTAATTAGATACACAAATTACAAATTAGGATGTGAGATGATTAAACCCTTCGGGATTCATCGTCAAGGATACCTATTTAATAACGATAATATCATGAGTTATTTGTAAATGATCTAACATGCATAATGAATTTAAGATTTCGATGACTTGAGTTATGTTTTGTGATTAGAATGTTGTTGATTGACCGATGGATTTCTATTGTTTATTATTGTAAAAATACTATGATTGTTTATCAATAAATCGTAAGAAACATTACTTTTGTTGTTTTTATAAAATATCACTAAACTGAATATAATAATCATATGATTGAATTTATAAATAATTAGTTTTGAATAATTAAATATGAGTTGAGATATAATATAATAATAAATGTTTATAAATATATAAATAAATTATTTTAATAATAATGCGTAACTAATTAAATATAATATGTATCATATTAAATAAATAATATAAGTAAACAAATGTGTAAATAATTATATTATATGTGGTAGGTTATAATATAAACAATTAGTTTATTTTAAATCATTTTAACAACTATTAACCGTAAAAATATAGTTAACCATTATAATAAGTTTATTATACTATTTGTTTAAAAACAAATAATGCATATATAATAAAGATAAAAGTATATAAAAACGTTCAACGTCAAAAATCCTCAACAATGGTGTCGTGTTTTATTAAATTAAAGTTTATTATATTTTTCGGTTAATAAATTAGTGTTGTTTATTATTAACATACAATATATATATATATATATATATATATATATATATATCGGTTATTGTACATTAATCCCTTAACGTACAAACCGTACGCGACTGCATCAAACGTCCGATCAAAATTTTAAAACACGCGCCTCTATTCTTCAAAAAAGGTAAGATCATCAATTAGTCTCCATTACTCTCCCTAAAATCGCTCGCAATAATCAACCTATAATCAACTAATCCCGCGACGAAGCGTACTCGTTCAATCAACTGAACTATCAACTGATCCCGGCGACGAAGCGTACTCATTCAATCAACTGAACTATACTACATTCAATCGTAACGAAGATGGATAAACGAAGAACCATAACTCATCTGCTTCGACGAAGTAACGAAGATCAAAGCATAAACAAGATAAAACTCATATTACTGATAAATTAGGTGTTTGTTTATTATTTTTGTAATCGTTTTAGGGTTTAGAGTGGTTTTAACCGTTGTTTTCGTAAGCGTTTGACAACAATCTGTAGACGTAATCGTTTTAGGGTTTAATTTTATGTTAAATTGTATTATTTGTTTTTAATTATTGGTTATTACGTTGTCAATTAATCTCTGATTGTTAGCATTTGACAAGCGTTTGGGATGATTTCACCATTTGAATCTGTCTATTTAATGTGAATGTAATTAGGAGTGTTTAGTAAGCGTGCTTGAACTGACTATGCAACTAGATCTGTCCAATTAACCTTAATCTGGTCATATGCATTTGACAGCGTTTGGTAAGCTTGTTTGTGATGATTGAATAGCAGGTTCTTTATTTGGACTTTATGCGTTTGATGAGCATTTGACAAGGGTTTAGTGAGCTTGTTTGTGATGACTAAATAATTGTTTGTATATGGTCTTATGCGTTTGAATAGCGTTTTACAAGCGTTTTGTAAGCTTGTTTGTCATGACTGAACAACTGCAACTGCATATAGTATTAGGCGTTTGATGAGCGTTTTGAAGTTTTATAACATCTGATTTTTATGTGTGATCAGTTAAGCGAAAGGTTAAAACAAAACAAGTTGATGCCTGAGTCAAATAGCTTAAGACAAAACATGTTGAAGCAAACTCTGATTCGGACTTTGAAGTTCCAATCAACAAATTTTTAACAAAGAAGAGGAAGGAGGTGGAAGACAGTAGTTCACACTCAGACTTTAAAAAAAAAGAAAGAAGGTTGTTAAAGAAAAGAAGCCAACTGAGAGGGTACAAAGGAAACCTTTTGTTGAAATTTTAAAGAGAAAGTTGCGGCTCAAATGTGCACCATTTAACATTGTGGATGCAGTAAGTACAATGAGCTCTGACCAAAAAGTTTGTTTGAATAAAACGGGATTTGGGTCAATATTAAACCTACGAGTTAACCAAACTCCATCAATGTTAGGGCATTAGTTGCTGATGAACTATGATAAGTTGTTTAATGAATTGAACATCGGCAGTCGTGTTATTAAGATAAAATCAACAAAAGTTCATGAGGTGTTGGGTATACCAATGGGTAAAATACCCGTTTTAGACAGTATTAGACCAAGGTTGGGGGATGATGCAACTACGGATCTGTTCAAGAATCAATTCCTGACTACAAGAATAACTATAAAGCATGTGAGAGAGAGGTTGACGGCTGATCAAGGAGTTGGTGACATCGTAAAATTAATTTCCTTGTGTTGTTCAACACATGTATAGGATTTATAACAAAATCAACAACAATCAACCAACTATTCATCACCACAATCAATAAAGTCTCAGATATTCCAAATATGGACTGGTGCAGCTATGTAATTGAAAACCTAAAGATGACAAAGGAAGACTGGAAAGATGTCAATGAACAATACAACGATCCAATCACCTTTCTTACGATGCTTTACACACATGAGTACCAGAAGAAATATGGTCCATTACGCAGTAATAACACTTGCAGTCAACTACATAACAACAACAACTCTTGCAAGGATGGACAAATACTTGTATAATAATGGACCTCCTTTAGATGATGCATCTGAAAACGAGGAATACGCTCCTGCATATGAGAATGTTGAAATCGTTGGTACAGAAGCTAATGTTCAAACTGCAAACAAAGGATTAATTGAGCCTACAACTGATACTGTTGATGCTGGTAAAGATGATGTTGCAGCTATCGGTGACAAGATAATTCCTGAAGCTGCTGATGATAATACAGTTGCTATTACTTCTGCTGATAAACGTGCAGATACAGTTGGTGAGGCACATGCTGGTGATAAAGCGATGCATCAGCCTGATGCAGATGGTGACAACCAAAAACATGGTAACAAAAACATGTTATTTTCATCTAAAAACTCTATAATGTATATTTTTTCTAATGATACATTAACATATGTCAGGGACAGATGGGGAAGTGAAACAGAAACAGATAATGCCAATCACAATGCCGAAGGCGAATTTGATGATGATGATGATGATGATGATGATGATGATGATACGTATTCACATTTGAGTTTGAAAATGCCATTGGGGACACAGACGCAAGAACTTGTCGACTTTTATATGATCCCACTTCAGCTGTTTGGAATATCTGCTTACCTACCACCAAAAGAAACAAAGGAAGAAAAGGTGAGACATACATCAAATCAGAAAATCTTAAATTAATTAACAAATACATTTTCATTTTACAGTCTTCGAATAAGAAAATGGTTAAAATATGAAAAACTTTGAAATACTTTGCTTAGAAATCAACGAATTGGTCCGTGAAGGGAAGGACAAACATCTATCAAATTCCCAGATCTTTTCTAGGTGTTGTGATTGGGAAGACAGATTCAATCCTAATGTGATTCCCAAAACACAAGAAAGTGAAACCGTGAAAAACAACTCAATCCTTAATTTAGGTGAGAAAATAATCTAAGTCTCTTTCAATTTTCAACCATATGCACTTCTTACAATATATATATATATATATATATATATATATATATATATATATATATATATCTTTAAAAGTTCCCACTTCTTATGCAGCTGCCGTGATGAGCCAGTTCATTCAGATGCAGTAGTTGGTTCAGATATTGTGGTTGGTGTAGAAGGTAGTGGTACTATATTTTATATACTTATACTATAAATGCTCAACAAACTCTGATATCTAAAATTTGAATCCCAGATATTCATGAATTTTATAATCTGTCAGAAGAAAAGAAAAAATTTGGGGAAACTGTTGATGATGCAGGGGTTAGTGGTGCTGGGGTTGGTGATGCAAAGGGTGATGATGCAGTGGTAAATACAAAGGTTAAGGGGGGCCAAAGAAGGTAATAAATTAAAAACTTCTTTTATACAACTTAAAAGAATATTATTTAAAAAGTTTATATGACAACTATCATTGGTAATGAATCTCAAGTAAACAATGATGAAGATATTATAGTGATAGAGCTAGAAGGGAATAATAAACTTGATTCAGTTGTTACTACAGTACTTGCATGGGCAAATGAGGGTATTAATATGCCTAAATTTATCTTTATACAACTTCAACTCTTGTCAAACGCCCGTGTTAATATGTTTATATTTTATATGAAAGATACACAAGTTTGATCAAAAGAGGACAAGATGGAACACACTATGGCAAAAAGTCCATTATGTACTGAAATTCAAAAAGAAGCTGATGGTATAAAACGCTTCTTAAACGCTTATTAGGCCATCTATATTGCTTATTAAACGCTCACACTTATTGTTTCAAAGTTATCTCACTTGGAGCTGATGTGGTGTATGTTCAAACAAATGCCGAAGAGTCTAGTGCCCAAAAAGGAGGTGAAACCAGTGATGATATCATAAACACTGATGCAACTCTAGAAGATATCATAGGTAAACACACAGACAACAAATGCATTGGTTTAAAAAAAATGAAATTTAGTAAGCTGCTTCAGTGACTTGTCCTTATTGTTTTTTCAGTTACTAAAGTTGAAGGGAAAAACCAAGTGAAAATTTCAAAAGCTGACATTGGTATGTCACCAAGTGATACCCAAAATTACATCTCCGGTATCATTAATACAAGAAAATAAAGACAAAGATTTGGTGAGAGAAGAACGAAAGAGAAAGTTAGCTCCTGCAGTGAAATCACCATATGTTTTACGAGAGGTTGAAATAAGCACATCAGTCACAGATGATGAAAAAACCATTGCGCAGTATATATTTTTTTTTTGCCTTAAAGACATATGGGAAGAGGTTTTCAAGTCTACTTACACAGATTAATTTAAGGTGATTTTTGAGAGTTTCTGTCTTGGTTTGTATTTAACAACAAATGCAATGGATGCATTCTGTGAACTGATGAACTATGAAGAAAAGAAAAAATCTGCAGAATCACCATTTAGGCTCTTTGGTACAAGAACACTGCTGGTATGCTTTAATCTACCTGTTATTTTAAAATGCTTGTTAAACTCTTGCACATCTATTATGTATCTACGCTTATCAAACTCTTATTTGAATTCTTATGCAGACAAGTGTCCATTATAATGAGGCATCTGGTCACACAAACGAACAAAGACTCGATGTGTTTACGGACAACATTGAAAAACAGATGATGAGATGTGATGTAAAAAGAATGAAGGAAGTTGCTATTTTCCTTGTGCCAATTCTACATAATGATCACTTCTATGTGGTTTCTTTCAACCCTCAAACAGGAGTGATAGAGTTGCTTGACAACAGTGCACATCAGGAAGTACCAGCTGACAAAAAGTTTAAAAGGCCAGAGGACAAACAAAAAGAAATCAGACGACTTTTTGAAGAAAGATACAACAAGAATCCTCAAATCCTAGTAAACTCTCCAAAAAAATCTATTATGAATTTGTGAAATACTTAGCTGCTTTTAACTTTTTCTAGAGAACCGTCTTCTATATGTATCTTAAGAAAATCAATCACCCCATTGTTGAACAAATCCAAAAGGCTCCAATCACAAGATTAAGGATGACATGGAGAACAACTGAAAATGGTGTTGATTGTGGGATTTTTGCTATGAGACACATGGAGAAATATGATGGGAAGAAATCGTGGACATGCAGATTTTACAAGGAAGGTCGTAAACAAGTGAATCAGCTAAAAAAGTTGAGGTCAAAGTATTTGGGCAAAACCTTATGTCAAATCTAAACAAGAAAAGAGATTATCTTATCGAGAAGGCGCACGAATTTACTGAAAATAAAAACACCGATATGTCCGTGGAGGAGATGGTTAAAGAACTCAAAAGAAGGTAACAACTATTTTGACTACTTTCAAAACTATGTTATCTATTTTAATCAATGGCCTTGTGTTAGTTAAAATCTACTAACAAAACATTGGAATATTATTATTACCATACAAAATACTACATGATAAAAAAATAAAAAAATAAAAAAAAAAACATTTCAAAACACTCATCAAACTCTCAACATCATCACCCACTAGCCCCCTACTCTAATAGTGACTTGAGAAAATCCAACTTAAATTTCATTGAACAGTTTAGTTCAAGAATTGCCTTTGATAATGCTTTGAACTGTTCTAACTCATTTTTCCCTAAATCAACCATTAACAAAGCCATAAGATCTCGGATACTACTAGAAGGCATTTTGACAAGTTTATTCGTAATAACATCCCTGTAATCCATATTATTGTTAAGCATCGCAAACTCATGTGTTAGCTTGTCACGACAAGATTTGTCGGCGGCTACCTGCTCAAAAATTTTCATCTTCAAGGCTTCCTTGAAAGATGATGATGATGATGATGAGGCATCCATTATAATTGATTTTGAGATGCGTGGTTATAAGTGTGACAAAATATATCAAATATATAGGAAAAGATCACGGACCAAATAGTAAAAAAAGGACAACTAAACACAAAAGAACTGCAGGTTCACGGACCAAAATAGTAAAAAAAATCATAATAAAGAGACAAAATGCCTGAATAATGCTCAAAACTGTATGCTCACGGACGCAACAAACAAACAGTGTACGGGCAATGTTATGAGACTCTCATTATACGCTCTTACACGCTTTTAACACGCTAAGCCACTTTATCTTGTTAAAGAAACTAATTTTTAATCTTGTTTTGTACAAAACTTAAATTGCATTTATTACTACTCATCTGCCAAATTTTGGAAAAAGATTTTTTGTAATGATAGCCTACATCAAATCAATTAAATTAAATTACACTATGTCAACTACCAAAAAGATTAAAAAGTATATCTATCACGCTTATAACACGCTTAATAAACAATAAATGAGATTTGTGTGATGATCATAGACTACATCAAAATAAAATGTAACATCAAGAACATTTCGAGTCAAAAATGTCAAAATTTCAAAGTCAATGGACCAATTCTGCCAACTTCCAAACTCCAGGGTCAAAAATAAAAATTCTGGTTTTCCTGACCCATCGCGATACGCGATGGATCAAAAGGGAAACCCATCGCGTATCGCGATGGGTTGTCTGACAACTATTTACGTGGCATGCCACGTAGCATAACGATCGCATCGTGTCCCGCCACGTGGCCACACGTGGCACGTCTGTCGCCATGTGTCAACACGTGGCACAACGCCTGTTACGTGGCAACACGTGGCAGGTCTATGTTGTGACTGGCCAAGCCTACGTCGTGATACGCGACGGGCTAGCCAAGAGGCCGTCGCGTATCGCGACAGGCTTCCAGAAAATGCCTATAAATAGCAAGTCCGGGATCTTTATTTCTTACACTAAATTTTCACATACATCTCTCTCTAACCTCTCTCTAAACATTGGGAAGCGTGCCCTCGATCCACCTCGATAAGCTTACCCCGATCCCTCAATAAACGTGCCCTCGACTCCTCGATATTCGTACCATACTCCAACGACGTTCCAACAACAAAAGTGGTGCCATCCCGACGATCATCTTGAAGTCCGTGCCGTGAAGTATTGGTGTCTCGATAAGTGTGCCAAGAGAAGGTGCTGATCAATAAAGTACAAAAGGCAAAGAGGCGACGAAGTGCTGCTCGTTTGAATAGGGTTTAATAAGCCAAAAAAGGTAGGCATAATGCCCGAATAAAATATTATAAAGGCTTAATACCCTAAGTCGAGGTTATACTCGATACCTCGATAAACAAAAGAAACACATAATAAAGAAAAGAAAGAAAAGGAAAAGAAAAGAATAATAAATATACATATATGTGTGTGTGTGTGTGTGTGTTTACTTATTCTTTGTTATAAATATTATTTAAGTAATAATGAGTATTCTTAAATAATAAAGAAAAGTACATGTTTCTTAAACAAGACGAAACGTAGAGTTTTATAAATAAGCTAAAGGTTTATAATATTACTTTATAACTAAAGGTTTTAAAGTAAAAGAGATTTTGAACTAAAGGTTAATCGAGGTAAAGTTTATAAAATAAGAATAAAGGTCTTGAGCCGGATTGTATATCAGACTAACCAAAAGTTATGCTCGTACTATAGGTGCGAGATAGCAAAATGGAAAGACCCTCGGATGGTGTTGAAGCCGATCCAAAGCAAAAAGGTGAATACGCCCCAACTTTACAAACTGATTTCAAATGAGTCAAACGTGTTATGTGAAAAAGGGTTTACAAGAGACTATGTGTCTGTAAAACATTAATAAACAAGAGTAAAAACCTAGCCCTCTGGCTATAGTATATGTTTGTCTGGATCCTTACATATGTGGTATAATGCGGTGGGCACTTCGCACAATGCTAGGTCACGACCGCCAACCACGATGGGCCGGACGTAAGTATGTTCTAGTGAGACTGACCATGTGTATATATATGGTACCTAAGTATGTCGAAACGCTGCGGTGTTTTGCTGGGGTGACTTGGGTAGAGGCTTGAGTTTATAAATTGTATTGTTTTAACTTGATTATTCCTAAGCCAAGATGGGTCAAGACTTAAGTTGTCTTGAGGGGTGATCAAGTAAAGAAAAATATTTTTAGCGTCAGCATATTCACCAGCATTCGTTGTTGATGTATTTTCTAACATTTTGCAGGTAATCAAGAATAGGCTTGTGAAGACGAAGTGCTCAAGCATCCGATGGCTCGGATATTTTGTTAAACATAATTATAACTAATGGTGGTTTTGTAAACTTATAAACAAGTAAAACTTAAATGAGACTTGTGTCTCATATTTTATATTGTAAATATTTATAACTTTAAATCCATATGTTTTATAAAGTCGTCCGCATTAACCCGTAACTCTGATGTATTTACAAATGTGGTACCAACTGCTGGTCGCACTCCTAGGCCTTAGATGGGGGTGTGACATTAAATTACATTGAATAATTTTATCTCAACTACCCACAATTAATAGACATCCAAAATATGTCTATATATTTCACATTCATACTTTTTATTCAGATCACACAAAAAAAAAACTTAAAAAACACACAAAAAATGTTTTCATGTGATAAAGCCGTCAAAAGCATGGTGAAAGCCAAACTGGATCTTGAGAAAGCAAATGATGAGAAGTTTCAAACCGCCCTTCAATACTCACAGTTCTACGTGCTTCAAGAGAAAGCAAAAACTCTTCAAGCATATAACGAACTCATGGAGCTACTAGACAGTGAGTTCAAGGCAAAAACTGCTGAGTTCCTGAAACAGCAGACTACATGCTACGACTCCATGTATGGTACTTTGGTTGACACGGTTTCAAAATTGTCAGCCAACATGGAGTTCACGGAAGTGGTCATGAGAAAATCAAGAAACAAGGAGTGGTGGGGGTTGATGGGTTTGGGTTGATGGGGTCTGATGATGTTGTTTTTATTTTCTTTTTTTTTTAGTTAGCATGGTCTGATGATGATGGGGCCTGATGGGGTGTAACCCCATGTTTTCAAAATAAATAAATAAAAAGTTTATCTATTCGCTTGTCATACGCTTGTTATACTTTTGTGAAACGCTTGTGTAAAAAAAGGTAACTACATAACACACAATATAAAATCATACAAACTAACTCTTTCTATCTAAAACAATCAATTACGAATTCATTGTTGCAGTTGCTGCTGCAATGCTTTACAGGTTCTTCTACTGTGTCCAGGTAGGTGACATATATGACACTCCCTATAACTCTTTCCAGATCGATTAATGTCTATCTCTTTCTTTGATTTAATTCTTTTGTATACAAACAGTAACTTCTGATGGTTGTTCAAAACCTAAAACATCAGTAAATCTATCCCTTTTAGATGGACATACCCTTTCATACTGAGTTTAGTATGCTTTTTCAATCATCAAATTCATCAATATCTGCAACATAACTATTGATAAGGTATTCACCGACATACATTATTTCTCTTGAAATTTATTTGATCTTCCTGATCTGATCATTACCAAACTCTGACATTGGAACTATTCTGATATTCATCGCAACCACTTTTCTCCATCGATCATTTATATATCTTTTAGGGAATTTCTTGACTCGATACATATTCATGACGTAGAAAATATGCCGACACAGCAAACCATATTGTTCAAATCTTTTGCTGGAGCATGTTGCAATAGACTCTTCACCAAACTCACCGACCTTCTTAAACACAACCTAAAAAATGTAAAACGCTTATTAAACGCTTGTTAATTAATTTAAACTTAAACAACTTTAAACTAAAAACGTTTAAAAAACGCTCATTATTACCTCCAAAAAACCTGGAACATACGCATTAAAATCCATTATTTTACACCTCAAAAAACATCTTTCTTCTTCACAAGAACTAAATTGTGAAACACCACCAACAATTTCATTCATTTCATCTTGAAGATCATTAAATATAGATCTTGTATATATCTTGAAGATCATTAACTTCTGGTTTCGAACTGCGGTTACGTGTACCTACTATCATGATCACACCGTCTGCCATTGTATCTCTGTATCTCCATACAAAAATTAAAATGGTTGAAAAACTCAACTAATGTTAACTGAGAATTTGTGGCTTTTCCGAAAAAATGGTTTTCTCTCTCTGATCTTGATGTTATACGTATCAATCCAGACAAAGATTCGTATCTATAAAAAGTAGGTATCCAATAAAATCTGATTTCATACATATCAGTAAGCCATTTATTCTTGTCAATCTCAAACTCAACCATTATAGCCTACTATTTTTCCACAAATTCTAAAGTACTAATTGAATGCGTCCACACAATGTTACATAGCCTACTCTTAAAATCTTTGTTGTTACATAAATCAGCTCCCACCTGATAACAAAAAAATGTAACGCTTATGAAATGGTCGTTATTAGTATACATAATCATGTTACGCTCATAAAATGCTCACATATTAAACATCAAAGAAAAAGACTATTGGCATTAAACCCTTCTCAAACGCTCATTATTTAAGCTTCTTAAAACACAATTAAATCAAGCACAAACAAAAAAGTTACCTTGTCAGCAACTTTCTACATGATATACCACATACATAACCTATGCCTTGTATTTGGAAACACAGATGCAATAACTTACTTCATAGAAGGGTCTTGATCAGTAACAACAACCTTCGGTGCATGACCAAACGACTTAAGTAACATTTGCAATAACCATATGTACGATTCAATAGTTTCAGAAGCTAATAATCCAGCACCGACAAGTCACACTATGACAATGGTTATCAATTTCCATGAACGGGACAAAAACCATCTTGTACCTGTACATAAAAAATCATATAAATACACACAAAGATATAAATACACACAAACTTACTTGTTAGTCTTAAATGTAGCATCAAAAGATGTAATATCCCCAAATGCAAGATAATTACTCTTTGAAATCTCATCAGCCCAAAACACACGAATTAACTCACGATCATCATTGACATCATATTCAAAAGAATAATCGGATGAAAAATTTTTCTTCACACACAATCTCTTAACAATCATCTCAGCATCAAACTCTCCAATATAACAATTCAAACCTTGTTTAAAATTCTTACAATCATCTTTAGTTGCATCTACTTTTTCAAACCCACTGTACTGTGTTCTCATAAGGTTAAACGCTTTAACTGGTCCCAGGTTCATATTAGACAGCTCATAAATAGCTTTCTCTTGGACATGTGTTAACTTCCTCGCGGAACGAACAAACTGCATATCAGAATCTGCTACCATTCTATGATTATGGCCTTCAACAAAATCATGTGCTTCAAAAATTACACCGTCAACAGATTTTAACAATAGATGTTCTCTACAACCACATCTAACTGTCAGCCCCTTCCTCCTTTTATAATATGGCATGCTTGATTCATTACAATCACCTTTTGAATCAAACATTTTGGCTGGCTTGTGACTTTCTTTACAACATGTAAATTACTTGGTCTTTAGTACACCATCATGCAGGTAAGATCCACCTTTGTGAACCCCAAATCCAGATATTTTAGCATATTCACTATAAAAATCAAATGCTTGATCAATTGACGAAAACATCATTCCTTTAACAGGTCTACAAGAAGAAGCAACTTCATGAATGATATCAACCCCTTGACCTTCAACCAAAACACTTTAATCATCTACACAAAACATCAAATAAACCATATTATAATACAAATACGCTCATATTATAATCAACCATTTTAACAATCCTAATAGTAACACGCTCATATTATAAAACGTGCTAACACCGAAAAAACCTAATAAAGTAATCCAAACACGCTTAAAACACGCTCATATTATAATCAAACATTTTAACAATCCTAATAGTAAAATGCTCATATTATACAACATTATAATCAGTTATAGTAACACGCTCATGATACACTCATAGTATGAAGATCAAAAATCAAAACATGTTAAGACACTCCTAATATGAACACGCTCGTAACACACTCGCAAACTAAACTAATTAGTTATCATGTGATTCTCATGGAAACTAACATACAGGTTACTACCACGATTATAAACATAGTATACATCTACTGTTGATTATTTCAAACAGAGCAAAAACTTATATTCACGATCGTCTTCCATTTCAAAACCCTAAATCACAAAAATTGATTGAAAACTGGTTCGTGTACTCAAGAGAGATCAATTGATAGCACTACGTGAATATCGACCTTCGGCCACACATGTGGTCTGGGCGATTTGCCACACTTCGGCTTAAATGTGTGGCTAAAAGGTCTTTGACCATGTTTGAAAACCTTCCAGAATGTTTTGGCCACACATATTATTCTTCACGTGACCATTGTATACCTAGTCAGGTACTTTTCGCCACACTTTGAAAACTAGCCACATTATAAAAACGTGAGGCGAAATGTGACCTACAGTCATAGTTTGTTTGATCTTTGATACATGTGACCAAAACACATGCATTAGCCACAAACTGTGACATTTAACTAGCCACATGTTTTAATAGTATGGCCAAATTTGACAAACGGCTACTGTATTGATAAGAGATGTGTCTAAAAGGTAAAAGATATAGCCACTTATATTACGTTGTGTGACCTAATGTCACATTTTCTAGCCACATTTTAAAAAAGTGGCGAAATATGACGAACAACCATTGTATTTATTAGTTATGTGGCTAAAACGCTTAAAATATATAGCCACTTACACAACGTTATGTGACCAAAGAGTAGTTTACTTTTATTTTTCATAAGTTTTTTATTGTCACGGAAACACATATTATGGGTGGCTATAAGTAATAAATGGTCACACTAAAATATTTTTAAGTGTGTCCAAATGTAATTAATGGCCACTTATACGAGGTTGTGTGACCAAAGAGTATCTTAGTTTTGCTTTTTATAAGTTTTTTATTGTCACGGATACACTTATTATGTGTGGCTATAAGTAATAAATTGTCACACTTAAAGGATGTTTTAGTGTGTCCAAATGTAATTAATTGCCACTTATACGAGGTTGTGTGACCAAAGAGTATCTTAGTTTTTCTTTTATAAGTTTTTTATTGTCACGGATACACTTATTATGTGTGGCTATAAGTTATAAATTGTCACACTTAAAGGATGTTTTAGTGTGTCCAAATGTAATTAATGGCCACGTATTCGAGGTTGTGTGACTAAAGAGTATCTTAGTTTTGTTTTTTTATAAGTTTTTTATTGTCACGGATACAGTTATTATGTGTTGATATAAGTTATAAATTGTCACATTTAAAGGATGTTTTATTGTGTCCAAATGTAATTAATGGCCACTTATATGAGGTTGTGTGACCAAAGAATATCTTAGTTTTATTTTTTGTAAGTTTTTTATTGTCATGGATACACTTATTATGTGTGGCTATAAGTGATAAATGGTCACACTATAATATTTTTATGCGTGTCCAATCGTTATTAATGGCCACATGTTGATTTGACGAGTGGCGACGTCATCATTGCCTTTACAATTTCTTTTGCCGCCAAATTCAAATTGTCAGGAGATGTACCGGCGGTTTCCGATGGTGTTTAAATACCAGTCACAATCACAAGCAACAATCACAATCACAATCCATAATCAAAATCCACTATCACAATCACAATCCACCTTTCTTCCGATTATAATTTCCGATAATGGCTGCAGCTTGGCTCGAACGTGCACCGGGTGCTCAAGCCCCCATCTACTACGACCCCACATTTTTCACGATTCGATTCCACTTTTTTTCGGTGCCGTCCGGAGGAATCAAAGGGTGAGGTATATTGACTATGTCAACTCTCAAACCTTCACGTACCAACAACTTAACCGAATGGTTAGGTGGCTTGGGTACACGACTGTTGATTATTTCAGCACTGAAATGGTAGTGCCGGGAATCGAGGGGGCATACATCGAGTTGAATGACTTGGAGGACTTCAAGGCGGTGTCTGTTTATGGGGCATTCCGTTCTCAGGTGAACCTTCGCCTCCATAGGCTTAGGGACTCCACCTACACCTCCGATGGCATGTACGAGAGGATCATGCCCTCTCATACTCCAGAGGAGAATCCAGATGTAGATTCGGATACAAAATCTGATGGCAGGACTCCAGACTCCGATGTAGATTCCGATATGGAATCGGATGCTAGGAGTTAGTTTTATGTAATTTGGCTTTCTATATTAATGTAAATGTTATTATTGTAAATGTTATTATATTTTGGTATTAATATGTTATGTGAATGTTATTATTGTAAATGTTATTATTAACTATAAATGTTATTATTATATTTTGGTTGCGTTTTTTAAGCGTAGTTGATGTTGATTTTTTATAAATAACTTTAAAATATATGTTATTTATAAAATTTAATTTTTGGTAGTTGAGACAGTAATTTGTTGTAGTTCAGTTGATTTGTAGCGTATCTAGTAAGATAAACTAGTTTTTTTATTTTAATTAACTTGAATGTAGGCTATTATTACATAAATATTTTTCAAAGATTCTCTGACAGGTATTAAAAGACTACAAAGCGTGTGATATACTAGTTTTTATTATTTTAATTAACTTGAATGTAGGCTATCATTACATAAATATATTTTCAAGATTTTGGACAAGTAGTAGGTATAAATGTAATTAATTTTCAGGATTAATTAGCTTCTGTGCGTTTCCAAAGCGTGTGGAAACCATTTTGACAGGTAGTATGCAGTTATACACTCAACAACCAACTATATAACAACAGAGAATTTAATGACTGCAATAAAACTGGTGACTGAAATTTATTACACTTCTATATATGTTATGTGAATTCCAAACTTGGTCAAGCAGAAAATATCTAAGGTTTCCACAGATCTTAAACTTCCCATAGATGTTAGATTTTGATAAAATCCTTTCCAAAACTCAATGCCGTCACCAAATCTTAAATCTAAGGTTACTGGTGATGGCATTGAGTTTGGAAGCGGTTTTTCAAAACTGAATTTTATTTGTTCAAAGGCTTCTTCAAAGTATGGAGGGTACAATTTTGGTATGCAGGTTAGTGAAAAGAAGGGCATAATGGTCTTTTTTTATAAAATGAGTTGATAATGTTTTGCAGGAAACCAGCTGTTGAAAAGTATGTTGAAACATAACCAAATAGAGGTTGTGCAAGAAACAAAACCATTAGACGAGAAATGATGCATTTTTGGGCTTTCTTTGTATTAATGTAACTTTGATATAGCACGAGTCAGTTATAAGTGTAATGACTTTATTGATCTTACTATGGTACACTACAAGTCACTTGTGACTTTTATCGATGTAACATGATGTATGTTTGAACTTGATACCAATTGAACAAAATAGCCAAAAGATGAAATGAATTCAACAAACCGGCCTGTATGTATAAGTAGTAATAGTATTAAAAACAACCAACATTTCTTTAGTTTGAATTAATAAGTACAAAGTAAAGAAGGAAGATATCATGTATCACAACTATATTTAAACATTATTTACATCTAACTAGCCGAACGAACACAACTGCTGGGTTGACAACCCCGACACCGGTGTCAATCTCCATTATGAATAGTTGTAGGCTTTTTCCCGGGCCGCCAGTAATCATCCGGGGACTGATTACGAAGCAGTTGATTTGGTTGTACAAGTGGCAATGTATTACCCTCATGAGGGAAAGTTACCGTACTAAAATCCTCATTGACCTCGTCATACGAATGCCTATAATTCTTGGGTGGAGTCATGAGGACAACATGCTTTTTTTCTATCCAGCTGATCTTGAACATAAAACACATGGCGTGCTTGCGAGGCCAATATGAACAGATCATCCTTGTGGCCAAATTTGTTTAGGTCGACCGACGTGTAACCAATAATATCATGTTTGACATGTTTATGGTCAACCCATTGGCACATGAAGACCGGAATTCTTTAGTATGATAATCTAGGACCCATATCTCTTGCAAAACCCCAAAATAAAATTTTTGTCCATACGTCACCACGTCTTTTTTGATGTGCATGTCATCCGCCTCTACACCAACCCCGCTGTTCTGGTAAACTCTACCATCATGAGATTTTGTACGAAATTCAAAACCGTTGATGACGTACGAGTCGTATTTGTAAACGTTGCGGTGTGCTCCGTGTGCAATCCACTTTACGGTTTCCGATACAGAATCTGGGGAGCCCGCTAGCTCTCTTTCAACCTGAATATCATTACAAGGATTAGATTCTTCACCTACATTGCAGAAACTATAAAAGAATTTTAAAAATTATAGAAAACTTAATAAATTGATCTACCTTGTCGCGTAACCAGTCACCAAACTTTAAATTATACTCCTTCTCCAGCAATGCATGTCGTTTACCAGGCATTTGGTTTTTCAAAGAGGTCATGTGTTGTCTGCAAGTAAGAGTATAATATATTGCGAATTAATATATATATATATACATACATACATATATATATATATGTGTATATATTAATTTTGGGTGCATTTTCTTAGCGTTTTAGGTTTTTAGCTTTGTTTTTTGTCTTTGAACGTCTCGCGTAACTACCGTACGTTAAGGCATTAACGTACCGTAACTGCACCTTATATATATTTATATATATATAATTTAGAGTATATATGTTAGTAATACTTACTCGATATACGACGCTATTTCAGGCGTATTCTGCAGCACATAGAAATGTGCTCTCTTGAAAAGATCAGGAGAAACTTCAACTGATTTAACGCCTGTGTCAGGAATTGTCTCCCCATTATCATCATGCTTATCATGTGGAATACCAACAGTACTCTTGATGTTTTTTTGGTATTCGCTCAGAAACTCGATTGTTTCTTCCACAATGTTCTCCTCAGCAATGCACCCTTCTGGATAAGTTTTGTTTCGCACATGCCCTTTGATAACCTTCATACACCTTTCAAAGGGATACATCCAATGAAAGCATGGTGGCCCACATAATTTTATCTCTCTAACAAGGTGCACGGTTAAGTGAACCATGACATCAAAAAATGATGGCGGAAAGTACTTCTCCAGCAGGCACGGTGTAACTATTTGCTCTTCCTGCATCTTATCAAGCTCTTCTACAATGATTTCTTTGCTACAAATTGACTTGAAAAAAAAAAACAAATCCTGATTATAGCATTTCTCATTGGTTCTGGGATGATGGACCGTATTGCAAGGGGCAGAAACTGTTGCATTAGCATGTGATAATCATGTGATTTAAGGCCTTGTAGCTTCCTTTCTTTAAGATTCACCAAACTAGAGAAGTTAGAACAATACCCTAGTGGAGCCTTCAGTTTATACAGTGTTTCAAGAAACATGTCTTTTTCTTGCGTTGATAATGTGAAGCATGCTGCAGGCAGTTCTGTATTGTTTCCTTTTGCTTTCGGTTGCAACTCCTTTTTAATCCCTAATGGTCACTTGTCTGTATATTAATTAAAATGCAGATGATTAAAGCGTTTATTCAGCGTTTTTTAATAGTACAAACAAAATAGATTAATTTGTACCAGCACATTGCTTGAAGCAAAGAATCTGAATGGTGATGCTGCAGATTTTTTCTTTTCTTCATAGTTCATTACTTCACTGAATGCATCCATTGCTTTGGCAGCTATATAAATGCCAGGACAGAAGCTTTCAAAGACCACCTTGAACGATTATGTGTGAGTGGACTTGTAGACCTCCTCCCAAATGTCTCCAAGACAAAAAAATATATACTCTGAAATTATTTGTTCATCTACCGTGACACTAGCGGATATGTCAACCTCTCTCAGAAGATATGTAGAGTTAAGTGTAATGAGGCTATCACTTGTTGACAATCCGGTGTCAACTGTTAAACATAAAACAACTCACATTAAATTTGACTGAAAATAATTGTAACTATAAGTAAATACCTTATTTGCACTTTTGGCTTTTATTTATAATTACATACCCTCTTTTGCCCATGCAACCACTATATTAACAACTTCATCAATATTTGCGCACGAGACATTGTTTTCTTGACCTGCATCACCTGCATCATTTTTTACGACAGCCAAAGATGTAATATGTTCAACTATGATTATAATTAAGCTGGTATATAATTAAGCTGGTACATATATGATATACCTTTCAGAGCAGCCACTGGACCACCAACACATCAACTTCATCACACAGATGTAATAAGTTTAAAAGAACAACATAAGTGTTTTAAAAGCGTTTTAATTATACTAATAATTAATTTAACCCAAATACCTTTTAGAGCAGCCACTGGACAACCAACACCAACACCAACACCAACACCAACACCAACATCTGAATCTTGTGTTTTAGGGACCACATTATTAGTGAATCTGTTTTCCCATTCACAACATCTAGCAAAGATATTCTCATTTGATGGATGTCTATTCTTTCCTTGACGAACCAACTCGTTGATCTCGGAGCAAATTTTATCAAATTTCTTCAACTTGTTATCCATTACCTTATTCCAAGACTGTAAAAAGAAAATATAGTTTGGGTTAATTCAAAAACATTTTCAATTTATCCCAGCCAGTTGTAATAGAGTTAAATAATAGTCAACAAGCACGATAGGAATTTGCAAACTTAAAGGTGAATAATCGCTTACATAATCATCCAAATCTTGTTCAGCTGTTTGATCGGCATTATTTGTTTCAGATGCACTTTGACCATTTGTTTTTTAATTACATATAATGTTGTATTACATAAAATGCATGTAGAGATAAGAGATATGAGAGTTTTTTACAAGAAAATAACAAGTTTAATACCATGTTCTTGTTTCTCCTCAGGTGCAGTGTTTTCTTCAACTCCAGGCTTACCGGCAGCACTAACCGTCACAACAGCAGTAGCAGTAGCAGCAGCAGCCGCAGCAGCAGTCTCATCAAGTCTCTTCCCGGCAGCACTAACTGTCACAGCAGTAGTATCAGCAACAGCAGCATCAGCAGTCTCATCAAGTCCCTTCCCAGCAGCACTAACGGTCACAGCAGCAGGAGCAGCAGCAGCCGCATCAATCCCTTTCCCGTCAATACTAAACGTCACAGCAGTAGCAGCAGCATCTTCTTCTAAGGGAGGACCATTATTCTCCAAGTATTTTTCCATCTTATTAAGACTAGTTGTTGTTATGTAGTTGATTGCAGGCGTTGTGACAGGAGTCCCAAATGGACCATATTTTTTCTGGTATTCATGCGTGTAAAGCATCACAAGGAAGGTGATCAGACTGTTGTATTGAACGTTGATACCTCTCCATTCTTCCTTTGTTGTTTTCAATAACATAGCTGCACCAGTCCATGTTTGGAATATCGGAGGTTTTATCAATTGCGGCGATGAATCGTTGATTGACTGTTGTTGATTTTGTCACAAATCCTATACAGGTGTTGACCAACACAAGGAAATTAATCTTAAATAGTTCACCAACACCTTGATCCGCGGCCAGTTTTTCTTTCACATGCTTTATACTTATTATTGCACTTGTCTGGAATTGAGATTTGAACAAATCTGTAGTAACATCTTCCCCCAATCTTGCTCTATTCTTGCCTAAAACAGGAATCTTACCCATTGGTATCCCCAACACTTCATGACTTTTTGTGGTGTTATCTTAATAACACCGCTCCCAATGTTCAATTCATTTAAACGGTTATTATAGTTCATGAGCAACCAATATCCCAAAGTTGTTGGAGTTTGGGTTACTTAAAGTCTTAACATTGACCCGAAACTCATTTCTTCTACACAAGTCATTGCCTTCACTGCATCAACAATATTAATAGGTGCACACATATTCATCAATTTTTTGTCTACAAATTCAACAAAAGGTTTTCCCCTCTCGGCTGGCTTCTTTTCTTTAACGGCTCTCTTTTTCGGACGCTGAAAGTCTGGGCCAAAGGTGTTGGGTTCCACCTGTTTCCGCTTTGACAAAAACCTGTTGATTTTTGTGTCAAGGTCTGAATCAGAATCTGCTTCCACGACATGTTTTGTTTTCCCCACCGGAGTAACTTTTTTAGTCTTCCTTTTATCAGTCTTGTTTTTTCTTTAACGGATCTCTTTTTCGGACGCTGAAAGTCCGGGCCAGAGGTGCTGTGTTCCACCTGTTTCCGCTTTGACAACAACCTGTCGATTCTTGTGTCAAGGTCTGAATCAGAGTCTGCTTCCACATTATGTTTTGTTTTCCCCACCGGAGCAACTTTTTTATTCTTCCTTTTATCAGTCTTGGTTTTTTCAACAACTGAATCACATACATACAATAAAACACGAGGGTAGGGGATGACAACACGAATCACAAGGAAACAGAAAACTCTTATAAAACATCACAGTGATAAATTCTCATACCAAAGCCATAACACGCTAATCATACGCAATAACATAGATTTAAAAAAACAAGGATATATATTACAACAAAAACAACAACAACACGCTTATCAAACGTATTAATACATAAGAAGATTCAAACAAATGCTTACATTTTAAGATTAAGTAAACCTAAAACGTTAAAAAAATCATAAAGTAACACATGTTCCATCTTCATTCTGAGACCTATCATGCTTTTGCTTCGTACTTGGTTCCGTTCCAGAAGTAGATGAGTTAGGGTTCTTCATTTTGCTTCCGTTCCAGAAGTAGATGAGTTAGGGTTCTAAGACTTATCGTGCTTGTACTCGTGCTTGTGCTTCACAGTAGAAACGAATCGTCGACGGTTTTTAGGAATTTTGACTTACTTATCCACGTTCCAGAAGGTTGTTATTTGACCCTTTTAAAAGAAGGCGCGTGCAATATATATATATATATATATATATATATATATATATATATATATATATATATATAATAGTGGTTGGTGGTGGGTTCAGGTGGTCATGATGGTGGTGGACGGTGGCGGAGGTGCGGTGGTTCGTGGTGGCGGATGTGTGGTGGTGGGCAGTGGGTGGTGGCGGCGGAGGTCGATGGTGGTGGTGGTGGTGGTGGTGGTGGGAAGTGGTGGCGGAGGTCGATGGTGGTGGTGGTGGTGGATGGGTATAAATAAATGTATATAAATTTATATATAATATTAATGGGTGGTGGTGGTGTGGTGGTGGTGTGGTGGGTGGTTATGGTGGATGGTGGTGGATTGTGGTTAGTGGTTGGTGCTGGGGGTCGTTGTGGCGAATGTGGGCGGTGGTGTGTAGTATGATTGTGGATATGTAATACATGAGACAGTGACAGTGCTATCCCGTATGATGACCATGATGATTGGCCCAATTATGACGAGACGATACTAATATAACTACCTGGGTTGGTGGTGGTTATCATATTGATGCTGCTAACCTATATATACCGTTTGCTTACGCCAACCCATACGATGGCGACTGTAGCTCGTACAATGAGCATGACGTCTATGATGATGATCACACATATATATGATGAGGACCAATTATATGTACCTACATGACAATACGCCACACAGGCGCACACACACACACACATATATGTTGATGATAATGGTGACACCAATGTTTAATGACATGTAACCCGTATGATCGACGACGACCATGATAACGTATACGATGGTCATACTGATGGTAGCATGTACGACTGATGATGTCGTTTGATGACGATAACAATTCATAAGATGGTGCCGACAGTGATCGCTAATATTGGGCGTTTTGTTTATGATAACCCAAACGATGCTGACTACATCCCGTACATGGCAATCGGATGATGATGATGATGATGCTGATGATGATGGAGATGTGTGACGATGAAGACGACACTGATAGCGAGATATATGTTTGAGCCAGTATGATCAATGCCGACTACGATAGCCTATACAATGACCATGTTGATTACCCGCACGTCTAATGATGATGCAGTTTCATGGTGATGGTGACCGATGATTATGATGATGATAACCACTATAATACATGATAACGATGAAAACTTTATGATGTTGATCATCATCATAACACATATGGTGATGATGATAACCTAGAAGATGATAATAATACAAAACTACATATTTGAAATGATAACACTAGAAATGATAACACATATGGCTATGATCGTTCGTAAAGTTAAAAGATTCATGCAGAGAACTGGAAAAGATCTTCCAGCTTTAAACAAGAAGTTGGGTTTTGACAAATTAAAAGTAAAGTGTTATAATTGTCAAGAATTTGGGCATTTCGCGACGGAATGTGACAAACCAAGGAAAGAATATACTGGTCCTCGTGGTCAAAGTCAAAATGCTTCTACACCACGAGGAAGTGATGCTGAAAAGAAACCATCTTCTTCTACAACACAAGCAATGTTAGCAGATGGAACTGATTGTTCACAACGGTTACTATGCAATGATGTTCAAGCAAATCTGGCTATGTTTGGGTTACATAAAGATTGTCAAGATGCTACTGGTAGTGAGATGTCTTCCGATAATGATTCTGGATCTGATTATGACGACTCTTGCGACAAGCCTTCTGAATCAATGTTTGCTTGCATGGCCAAGATCAATGAGGTTAGTAACTCTATTTCTGCTACTTCATTTGTTAAAACATCATGTGTTGACTGTGAATTTAACAAATCTAAGTTAGAAGTATTGAAAAATCAAAATGATAATCTTATAAGAGAAATTGCTTCTCTTAAGGATACTTATCGACAATCTCTTGAATCTCAAAGGAGATCTCGAGAAAAGATTGAAGCATTGTCGACAAGTAACCATGATCTTAAAGCCGAGTTATCTGTGAAAATGACCATTAATGACCAAAAGTTTCAGGAAATTTTGAAACATCGTTCTAAGATAACTGGGCTTGAGAATGAGGTTCTTGAATTGAAGAACAAATTGGGGAAATTTAGGAATTCATCTTTTCTGTTGAATGAAATTATTGAAGTATCTGGAAAACAAAAAGATTCTAAGAAAGGTATTAGTTTTGTTGAAATTCCACCACCTTTTCATAATGATTATAAAATTAACCCTTTTGCTAGAAAAGAAGAGGATTTGATTCAAAAAGAATCTGTGATTTGTAAAAAACCTAAATTGGTTAAATCTGAAATTGTCAAACCCCAAGTTGCTCCTCAAAAACCTCATGTGGAAAGTAAAAAGGTCTTTGTTGAAAATGTTGATAAAGTGATTATTGAAGATGTGTTTGAACCTGAGATAATACACAAGAATAAGAACATCCCTAGTTCTTATCATATTCTTTGCGAACCTCAAGAGTTTGAGGAAGCTGTGTATGGTTCATTCAAATCTCAAATGAACAAGGAAGAAACTGTGAAAACCAAACCAGTGAGGACAAAGAAGTCAGTTAAACCTAAGATTTCTGACGAGGACTTAATGCGTTTCATTAATCCTCCGAGTTCTATCTTCATCGGCTAGAGTTTTTAAGTTAAAGGGAATGGATACGATATTTACTGAAAAAGATATTCCAATAAGTATTATCAAACCTGAACTTATTGAGAGTGTTTTTGTCAATGAAACTTCAAAAATTCAAGAACTTGAACGTGTGTATGCTCAAACAAAAACATCAGTTCAATCTGATCCATTGACTAAGGCAAAACAATTTTTAAAACAAGCTAAGAAAGTTAACTTTGTGAAGTTAACTGGAACAGATACACTTAAAAGTTTTTCGAACTGTTCTAATTTAGATTTTTTATTTAAAGAAGAAATCTGAATTATCTGATGAGTTTACTAAGAGCATGACTAAAAATGTGAGTCATCATCAACCGTCTGCATCATTTATTCCAATTACTTCTCAACATCATCATGTAGACATGCGAACTTGTTTCTTATGCGGTCAACAAGGTCATGTTGTGAGAAATTGTAGTCAGCAGAACTATCAGAACCTTCATCCTTTTATCAAGGACAAATCTAAGCCAATTCCATTGGTCAAGGAGATCCTGAAATGACCTGTGTCGTCTGCTGATGATACTCATATCTTGTTCTCTAATGTGAATCCTCGGAAGGTTCTTCATGTCAATGAGACACACGGCCAAGTGAAACCAAAATTCTTTCCAACTGAACCCATATGTCAGAACAAGAATTCAAACATTGTTCAGGCAGCTTATTTAAGACGAAAGTCTAGGAAGCCGATAACTTATTCACAAATGGCTGAACAACAGTTGAAATCTGTTCAAGTTAATGATCAAAAAGAAAAACAAAAGGTGCCCAAGACTGAGGCCTGGGCTGCCTTTTTGAACTAATCACTTTTTTTTGTGTGTAGGATTCATCCAAGACCATTTCTGGTGAAAACTGGATCATGGATAGCGGATGTTCTCGTCATATCACTGGAAATCTCGACCTATTAACCAACGTAAGAAATATTCAAGGGGGTTATGTAGCGTTTGCAGGGAATACTGGGGGCATGATCACACAAGAGGGTGAAGTTTCAAATGGTCACATTACGTTTGAGAAAGTAAGTTATTGTGACAAAGTTGATCATAACTTATTGAGTGTATCGCAGATTTGTGATAAAAAGTACACTACGATATTTACTTACAAAGAATGTCTTATCTTGAAACCGGGTTATGTTATCCCCGAGGACATGGTTGTCATGCGATCGCCACGATCAAATGATATTTATGTCTTAAATATGAGTTCTAAGGTATCCACATTGATCGAAACATGTTTTGTCTCGAAAGCAACCGAGAAAGACTCGATTCTATGGCATCGTAGAATGGGTCACATACATGTCAGAAAGATGAATTATTTAATGGCAAATGACTTAGTTGAGGGTGTCTCGTTAAAGAATTTTAAGTTATCTGATCATTGCGTTGCATGCAAAAAGGGCAAGCAGAAGAAGAAGACACATCCCTCTAAGTTATTGAATTCCATTGATACTCCTCTTGAACGACCTCATATGGATTTGTTTGGTCCAGTGAATCGTGCGAGTATTTCTGGAGACTGGTATTATTTTGTAGTGACTGATGATTATTCAAGATACTCTTGGGTGTTATTTATGAGTTCAAAGGATCAAACACCGGTTTTGGTACAAAACCTTATTACTAAGATTGAATCACTGTATAAACAAAAGGTGAGGAGAATCCGAAGTGATAACGGTACTGAATTCAAAAACACTATATTGGATTTCTTTTGTATTCAAAAGGGAATTCACAGAGAATATAGTGCACCTTATGTACCTCAACAAAACGGTGTTGCTGAACGGAAAAATATAACTCTGATTGAAGCTGCACGCACAATGCTTGCTGATTCAAAGCTTCCTGTCCAATTCTGGAATGAGGCAGTGAATACAGCTTGTTATACGCTTAATCGAGTTCTAACTGTGAAATGACTCAAAAAGACAAGCTACGAGATCACAAATAATAGAAAACCTAATTTAAAGTACCTGGAACCATTTGGGTGTCCTTGTACAATGTTGAAGAAGGATTCAGGTAAATTTGAAGAAAAAGCTATCGAATGGTATTTCTTGGGATACGCATCTCCAAAGAAAAGGGTTTTAATTTCACATCTGGTTGTGTTGAAGAATGGTACCATGTGGACTGTCAAAAGTACACAACTCGTCCTCAAGGGAAAGGTCCAGACTGGATGTTGACTATGATAGTTTATTTAATTCATTTACTCCTTCGACTGAACACATCGATGAAGATCCGGTTCGAGCATACTTTGAAGATCATTTGATCATTCCAAGATTTTCAAGTTCTAATGAAGTTGAAGCACAACCAGATGCTCCAACTGAAGAACTTCAAGTTGTTTCTCCAGTTGCTATTGATAATGTTTCTACTTTTTCTGATGATGATCAAGCTGAAGTTCAAGTTATTGATCTTGACAGTGATAATGTTTCACCTCCTGAGTTGGATGAACATTACACTAACTTATTTGATAATGTTGTTGTTCCTGAGAATCCCACTCTTCGGATTCATGGATATCATCCACAGGAAAATATCATTGGAGAACTTGATGTGGGCGTTCGTACACGTCATCAAGTTGCTTCGTCAAGTGATAATAACATATTGTGTGCTTACACTAACTTACATTATTCGGGAATTGTGAATCTTGCTAAATTCTATTACTTTCTATCTCAAGTTGAGCCAACGACAGCTCGTAAGGCACTTGAAGATCCTTCTTGGGTAGAAGCTATGCAAGAAGAATTACAGCAATTTACACGTTTGGGTGTTTGGGATTTAATAGACAAACCTGCTAGAGTCAAGAAAGCCATTCCGACTAAGTGGGTATTTAAGTGTAAGAAGGACCGAGGGGTGATTGTCAGAAACAAAGCACGTCTAGTGGTGCAAGGTTTTCATCAGCAAGAGGGTATTGATTACACAGAGGTATATGCTCCAGTTGCAAGATTAGAGTCGATTCGAATCTTCCTGGCTTATGCAGCTTATAAGAATATCAAGGTCTATCAAATGGATGTTAAAAGTGCTTTTCTCAATGGTGAATTACACGAGGAAGTGTTTGTCCAACAACCACCTGGTTTTGAAGATCCTGATTATCCAGACCGTGTTTACCGATTAAACAAGGCTCTGTATGGTCTACATCAAGCCCCGAGAGCTTGGTATGGCACGCTTGCCGATCATCTGACTGATAATGGCTTCAAACGAGGAACTGTTGACTGCACTTTATGTCATAAAAATGTTTGTGACGATCTTCTTCTAGTCTAGATTTATATCGACGATATTATTTTTGGGTCTACAAACGGCACATTGTGTAAGGAGTTCGAGAAGTCCATGCAAACAAAGTTCGAGATGAGCTCAATGGGAGAGATGAATTTCTTTTTAGGGTTGCAGGTTCACCAGTCTGCTCACGGAATTTTTATTCACCAGACTAAGTATGTGAATGACGTCTTGAGCCGATTCAAGATTTCTGCCGGAAAAATTCCTTCTACTCCTCTTCCTGTAGGGCACAATTTATCATCGGATGAATCCATTGATCCTACCCTCTATCGTGCCATGATTGGTTCTTTAACGTATTTAACGGCTTCTCGCCCTGATATTATGTTTGCTGTTTGTCTTTGTGCTAGGTATCAAGCAAGTCCACGAGTGACTCACCTAGCTGCAATCAAAAGAATTCTTCAGTATTTGAGGGGAAATCCAGACATCGGGTTGTGGTACCCCAAGGATGATACTTTCGATCTTACTGCCTACTCGGACTCAGATTATGGAGGATGCAAGATCAACTTCAAATCAACGACTGCAGGATGTCAATTTTTAGGAAACCGGCTTGTTTCCTGGCAGTGTAAGAAGCAGACAACGGTCTCTACTTCAACCGCCGAAGCTGAGTATGTTGCAGCCTCGAGTTGCTGTTCCCAGGTTTTGTAGATACAACAACATCTTCGCGACTACGGTTTGAAGTTTCTTACTAATCCCATTTTGATTGATAATTCTGCTGCTATTAGTATCACCAAGAATCCCGTACAACATTCTAAAACGAAACATGTCGAAATTCGATATCATTTTATACTGGATTGCTATGAAAAGAAATTAATCGATCTTGAGAAAGTACATACTGATTTTTAGAAAGCCGATCTGTTTACTAAAGCTTTTGACAAAATGCGTTTTAAATTTTTGCTTGATTTAAACGGATTGAAGACCCTTGCTGATATCCTTAAACAAGGATGACTATCTTTACTTTCTGTCATATTTTTCTTTTAAAATTTATTTTGGTTTTAGGGGGTGAAAATCTAGAAAATAAAAAAAGAGTGTGTTTTTCGCTTGTATAGATAAAATCCAAAAACATTAAAAAATTTCAAAATTCGAAAATATTGTGATTTCTATTCTTTAATGGTTTTCTTTTAAATATCTAGAAAAACCAAAAGCATTTTAAAATTTTGAAAAACCAAAAAGAATGTGATTTATATTTTGTACAGAAAATTCCGAAAATCCAAAAAGATTGTGAAGTTTATTTTGTTTATAAGAAAACATTGAAAAAGACAAAAATATTGTGTTTTTAAAGTTTGTATAGAGAAAAACCAAAAAGATTTCTAGATTATTTTCTCTCTGAAAATTATATCGGTTATTTAAGTTTGTGAAACATGCTTGCATGTCTTGGTCCTATTATTCACTTGTGAATTGATGGTTAGCCATTTACTTATAAACTTAAGTTAACTGGGGCGATTAAATTTATCTTTTCTTTATTTTATGCTCCTCAAAATTTTGAGTTTTTGAAGCAAAAAGAGAACATGATAGTACATTGATTTTCTTGACCCCAAATCCAGTCAAAAGTAAGCTTAAAAGACTGTGTGCTTAATTGCATTGGTGCATTGGTAGGTCTTAAAACAACCCAGTGGAGTAAAGTATGTGATATAAACATAAAGAAACGCCAGATTGAAAGAGGTGTTAGTCTCTAGCAATAGTCTTTGTGAGGATGGCAGAAATGTAATAACCAGTCATACTAAAGCCTTATATTTGTTGATCACCCAAAATATAAAATAAAGCAAATAACAAGCGTTAAGATTCTGGACATTGTGAGTCTTTATGCGGCTTAACCGTCTGGGTATTCATAAGCATAAGACTTCACTCGCCTTCTAGAGCAAACCCAAAGTCATTAAACTTGATCACCGCTGTACTTCATACAATTTAAATTACTGACTTGATCAAAATCCGCTGTTAGTCATACAATTATTCCTCCCTTGCGTGCGTCTTAATACCATTAAGAAACGGACCCCAGGGGATACAATGTATGTAAGCCGACAGATGGACTCGTGCATACTCACTCACAATAAAGGAAACTTGATGCATTGCTCAAAATTTCGAAATTGGTATCAAAATTTTGATCAACAATATAATGGTTTAAGTCAAGTTGGGGTGATTTGGCAAAAATCAAATTAAGCTTGAACCGAGATTAGAGGCTGATAGTTTATGATATTATGTGCTTTAATTGAACTATTTAATCATATCACAAAAATACTAGAATGTGTGTTATTAGATTTATGTGGACAACAATACCAATGACCGACTTATCGCCAGTCATAATATCGCTGAAATATAAAATTGTGATGGAAGGACAATTTGGTCAATATGATTCTCTGCTCAAACTCAACAAAAATAAAATCTTTGAAAAACACAAAAAGATTGTCTATTTTTTTAACGGAACGGATATTCTTTTGTAAATACATTCTTTAAAATTTTTTACAAAATACCAAAAATATTTTCGTCTTCTTTGTACATAATATTTAAATAATTTTAAGTTATGTTTCGGAAAACTGAAACGTTTTTAAGGTATTTGGTTGTCGGGATAAAAGGTTTCTCGATAACCTAATTTTATTTATTCTATTTAATTATTTAATTAATTCATTTAATTAATTCATTTAATTATTTAATTTAAAATTAAATAAAAGATTTTATTTCGTTAAAATCCAATTCGTTATTTATGGATAACGAACTAGGTGATTCTTTAGCGAACTAGCTTCTGGTTCGCTAACCTAATTCGCTTCTGCACTCTGTAACGAATCATCCCTTCGTTATGCATATTTAACGAATCATGACACGAATCATGTCTTGATTCGCTACCTTTAATTTAACGAATCAAGTAGCGATTCGCCAACATAAAGTAACGAATTGAGTTAGCGAATGGGCTAATTCGTTAACTTTAATTTAAACGAATCGTCTGATTCGTACAAGTTGTACCTCGGGTCGCGTGCAATGTTATATAAGACAAGAAAACGAACAGTCTTCCACTGTTCGCCTTCTTCTTTCATCTTTAAGAAACCCTGTTCAAATTTTCTCTGAAATCTCGACTTTCTTGTTTGGATATTTCAATGATATATTTGAGTTTCTAAGGTATAGCCGATCATGGCGATATAATTTTTGTCAAAAATGGCTACGAGTTGATAGTTAAATTATGAACTTTTAAGAATTTAAGGGTTTCCGAAGTTTTGAAATCCATTTGTGTATAATTTATGTTAATAACTATATGATTTTGATGTCATTGTGATCGGAATCATATTCCGATACTCTAGGTGGGCTTCAATCATGATTTGATTGTTGTTTGCCGGGTTAATTATAGTTTTATGTTATTGGTGTTTACAGTAGGTTCGTCTAACCTATGTACTTAGAGATTTTGAGTCTTAATATCATTCATCTTCTTACGAACGTAATTCCGAGTACTACGACCTCATTATTGCGATGATTCGACGATAGTTATGGCCTAATCGTCCCCGGGTTCATATTGTTGACTATCTATGTTCATCCTAATTTTGACCTTGACTTTGTGAAGTCGAAGAACAAGTCTTAATTATGACCATTCGTTAGTATTAGCGAATTGGAACTGTTTCGTATCCAATTCGTTAAGATTTTACACGAACTAGCTTAGTGAATAAGATGTTACACGAATCAGATTTGGATTCGCTTAAAATATAACGAACTAGCGTGTAGTTCGTCAAAATTAAATAGTAATTCGCTATGTTCAGTTCTTTAAGGTATTTACTTGATAGCGAATTGCCTGATTCGTTATCTTATTATAACGAATCAGTGTGATTCCCAACGAATGACATTTATTAAATAAATTAATTTTAATATTCAATTAATTTAATTAAAGGATTTAAATCATCTAATATGTAAATAGATTAATTATACATATCTTTTGATTATATATTTTGATATCTATTCTCATATTCGGTTTTATTTATACAGTAAATCATGGCTGATCAAGAACAACAAAATCAACCACCACAAGAACAACCTCCACAAGGACAACCACAACAACAAGATCAACAAGCTGACGTGATCTTATTGCCGTTTGATAAAAAGCATAACATTTGTGCATATGTTGATCAAGATGTGACTGATTTGGAAACGTTTGGAGCTATGTTGACTTTCTTACGACGTTCAAAGATTTACTATGCAATCACTGCTAAACCTAAAGTGTATCTTAGTATAATCAGGCAATTTTGGAACACGGCGGAATATGTTGAGGCAGATAAAAGGGTTCGAGCTACAATTAATCAGATTCCAATTACGATTGATATTGAGGTCATTCGTCGGGTACTTCAATTTGACGATAATGATGATAACCCGAATGAATTTGACAGGACATTGGTTAGAGGTTTATTCACACGCTTGAACTATGGAGGTGATATTCGTAAATCTATGCTGAACAAGAATGGGTAGTGTCCACCATACAAGTATCTGTTGCATGTTCTACTTCATTGTATGAGTGGACGTCGCGGTGGTTTTGATGAGTGTAGACTAAGTTTGCAGTCGGCGTTTGTGGCTCTAATCCTGAACAAGCCCTTCAACTACTCCGAACTCATCTTTGATCATCTGAAAGAGCAATTTCAGCAAACTCTACAGTCAAAGAAGTTCTTGATGTACCCTCGCTTTTTACAGCTAATTATTCAGGATTTGATTCCAAATTTGGTGATTGATCGAACGTTGGTGAACGATGTTCTTGATATGGAACATATGAAAGCTGAAACGGTGCATCATATGTTAATCTATAGAAAAGAAAAGCCACAAGATAAACGGATGATTGGTCATATAATCAATCCGAATTATGTATGTCCTCCTAATGAGCGTTGGATCCACGATGATTCGGATTCCGAGCGTGAAGGGGGAGAAGGTGGGAACAATGATGGTGGAGATGATGATGGTGATAATGATGGGAATGATGGTGATGGTGGAGCTAGTGAACGAGCTCTTAAAGAACAACAAGATGCAGTTGATGCTGCTTTAGCTGCCACCATGATAGCTCAGCTAGAAAGAAAAAGAAAGGGTAAAGCTGTAGCTACTGGTGAACCATCAAAGAAGCCCCGTGTGTCTGCTGGGGCTGGGGTAATTATTGGAACCCCACCACCACGTCGATCAACTTCTCAAAGCTCGACGGTGCCGCTAACTACTAGCACTCCGATGCTTACCTTGACGACGACGTTGGTGTCACATGAGAGGCTCGGTCTTATTCCTCAAATGGCGTTAACCGAGATACCGAGACCTCCTGCTGCATTGTCTACAGTATCTTCTACTACATCAATGAGACCTCCTCCTCCGCCAACAACTACTCTTCCTCCACCTCCGCCTAGTGATGTCTCATTCATGAGAATCACTCGGCCTCAAGGACCTGTTCAACCTGTTCACCCGTCCGTATACAACTTGCCACCAGGTCGTCAAACTGAAATGCTGCTAAATCTGCTACATCTATATCATCATCATCATCATTATCGTACTCAGTATATCCCACCAATAGCAATGCTATGGTAGGGTCTGAGGAGGGTAAGATGTAGACAGCCTTACCTCTATTCCATAGGGATAGAGAGGCTGCTTCCGGTGAGACCCCCGGCTCGATAGTAATTTTGAATCAAGCCTTGGACATAAGACACATAACACTCAATCATCGGGACACCGGCTGATTGGTGCATGTGCCCTTGTCTTTCGGCTATCAACGCCACCACATGATGCCTGATTAACCTTCCGCCACTTTTAACGTTATTTTCACGTGATTAGTAAAATAACGTCAAAATTAGTGCAATTTTACTTTTGCCCACCCAAGGGTTCACACATATATACATTATATGTGCGCACCGCAAGCAGGGCGTAAAACTCAAGAACGACTCATGGAGAATCAACGACGAATGATGAGTTATATTTCTTTCTTTCAGAAGGAGACTAAGTCGTTGCGTATGATTGTTGAGTCTTAGGGGGTGAAATTAAAGGAACAAGAAGAGTTGATTTTACAATTAACTTGTAAAGAAGATGCCCTCAAGAAACTTAAGAATGACGATGATGATCCTGACGAATCTGATGCAGGAGGTGAGCCTAAACAATCGCATGGTTCATCCTCTGGTGCTGGTGTTAGTGGCGGTGATGATTCGAGCAAGCAGATAATTATTTATCAAGATCCAACAGCTGCCAAGCCAATTGAAATGATTGCAGCTAACACAGTGATATTTGTTGATGAATCAGGGGTGGTTCGTAGTGTGGTAAACAGAGATGAGATAGAGGTTGGTGAGTTTGTGGTTAGATCGTTGACACGGAAGCAGATTTCGATTCTACTTGGGCTGAATGACGATCAGTTGACTGCTTTAGAGACTGAGCCCGATGTCGAAGTGATCATTGAGGAAGATTTGGAAGTTGATCCATTGTTTATGGATACGGATTTTGTTTATGAGGATGAAGAAATTGAGATGGAGGATGTGACAGCTGAAGAGTACCCGGACTTGTATCAACACGCAAACGTTGATCAAGGTGCTCCGGTATTTCATGAAGAAGTAATTAAAGAGACTGAGGATGAATTTGAAAAGGTTGTGCAGCGAACAGTACCCTCACTCAAAGAAGTGACTGATGAGGACGTAGAAAGATGGTTCAAACGTCATAAAGTGGGTAAAATTATCAGTGCTTATCGTTATGTAGATCAAGAAAGAAAAGATACTGCTGCTGCTTGGATTGAGGCTAATCAGGTGACTACCTTCAAGACTGTTTCAAAGGTACACCGTGATATTGTTTCATGGGCTTATGACTCTGACCTTAAAGTATGTATAGTCAAGTGGGAAAAGGGTGTCCAGTATTACGAGAGGATAATGGATGTTTTAACTCTACCGCGTTGGGATGTACGTACCCTCGCGAGACGTCCATTTATCAATCGTGGGGGTTACCGAACGGCTGAGTGGTTTCATCAACACTTACTGTTCGAGGTCAATCATGGCTTCAAATTCTTCAAGCCCCAGGTCCCAAGACGTAAACGCATTGATGAGATTGATCCAAGGACTGGCTGGAAGAAACTTGTCTTGAAAGTGAAGCTGCCAAAGACGATGAAAAAGATTCCTGTGAAGACAATGCCTCAAGATATTTATCTGTCTTTCAACCGTTGGTACTATGACAATCGTACTGGTGAGGCCGTTATTGTTCGTGGTCGAGGACTGCAGACCGAGCTCATCAAGATAATAGACCCGATGTGGTTGGTTAATTTATCAGAGACAGACAACGACGTGCTACACTGGAAGCAGATTTTGTTTGAACGGCAAGAAGATTACGACCTGGCTATGCAATTCCAACGAGTCGTTCGTGTGTGTTATGAACATGGAATTCATAGTTGCAGAGACTGGCAGTCCAAGCGCTTCAAATAAGTTAAAGACAAAGAACTCAAGACGATGGGGTGTCTGTTAGTGCACGGTTTTGCGTCTAGAGTCTTTGTATTTATCGTTAATGTTTTATTTATTAATTAATGTAATATTTAATGTTTATTATTAACTAGTTCGTTAAGGTTAAGTCTAGTTCGCTAGAGATGTTAGCGAACTAAGACTAGTTCGTTAAGGTTAAGTCTAGTTCGCTAGAGATATTAGCGAACTAAGACTAGTTCGTTAAGGTTAAGTCTAGTTCGCTAGAGATGTTAGCGAACTAAGACATTATAATGTATTCCCTCCTGATTCGTTAGGGGATGTTAACGAATCAGGGGGTGGTTCGTTATGTTAATTTATGTAACGAAGGGGAAGCTGGTTCGCTAGGGGATGTTAGCGAACCAGGTCACCTTCTATATATATAGTGAACTACTGTTCACTTTAATGTAAGTTTTTGAGAAAGTTTTCAAAAAGAGTTTTTGAGTTATTGCTCTCTCTCAAGCTTCACCTTAACATTTTTCTTCTAACATATTTATAATATATACACATACATAACATTAAATCAAGGTTAATTATGAGCTAGATCCTTAATAGTATTAATCGGATATTCATAGATCTGAGATCTGTTTATTGTTATTGATTAATTTATTCCGGGATCCAACACTTATGAGCCTCTCTATTACAGTTCATGAGCAACCAATATCCCAAAGTTGTTGGAGTTTGGGTTACTTGAAGTCTTAACATTGACCCGACACCCATTTCTTCTACACAAGTTTTTTGGGCAATGGTCATTGCCTTCACTGCGTCAACTATATTAATAGGTGCACACCTATTCATCAATTTTTTGTCTACAAATTCAACAAAAGGTTGTCCCCTCTCAGCTGGCTTCTTTACTTTAACGGCTCTCATAAATTCTCATACCAAAGCCATAACACGCTAATCATACGCATATAACATGCTTTAATATTATACATAGATTTAAAAAACAAGGATATGTATTACAACAACAACAACAACACGCTTATCAAACGTATTAATACATAAAAAGATTCAAACAAATGCTTACATTTTAAGATTAAGTAAACCTAAAACGTTAAAAAAATCATAAAGTAACACCTGTTCCATCTTCATTCTGAGACCTATCGTGCTTTTGCTTCGTCCTTGGTTCCGTTCCAGAAGTAGATGAGTTAGGGTTCTAAGACCTGTCGTGCTTGTACTTGTGCTTGTGCTTCACTGTAGAAATGAATCGTCGACGGTTTTTAGGAATTTTAACTTACTTATCCACGTTCTAGAAGGTAGTTATTTGACCCTTTTAAAAGAAGGTGCGTGCTTTTAAATTTTAATCGTACGGTAGTTATTTAACCCTTTTAAAAGAAGGCGCGTGCAATATATATATATATATATATATATATATATATATATATATAATATTAGTGGGTGGTGGTGGGTTCAGGTAGTCATGATGGTGGTGGACGGTGACGGAGGTGCGGTGGTTCGTGGTGGCGGATGTGTGGTGGTGGGCAGTGGGTGGTGGTGGTGGTGGTGGTGGGTAGTGGTGGCGGAGGTCGATGGTGGTGGTGGTGGTGGTGGTGGTGGGTAGTGGGTGGTGGTGATGGATGGGTATAAATAAATGTGTATAAATTTATATATAATATTAGTGGGTGGTGGTGGTGTGGTGGGTGGTTGTAGTGGGTGGTGGTGGAGTGTGTTAGTGGTTGGTGCTGGGGGTCGTTGTGGCGAATGTGGGCGGTGGTATGTAGTATGATTGCGGATATGTAATACATGAGACAATGACGGTGCTATCCCGTATGATGACCATGATGAATGGCCCAATTATGACGGGACGATGCTAATATAACTACCTGGGTTGGTGGTGGTTATCATATTGATGCTGCTAACCTATATATACGGTTTGCTTACGCCAACCCATACGATGGCGAGTGTAGCTCGTACAACGAGCATGACGTCTATGATGATGATCACACATATATATGATGAGGACCATATATATGTACCTATATGGCAATACGCCACACAGGCGCACACACACACACACATATATGTTGATGATAATGGTGACACCAATGTTTAATGACATGTAACCCGTATGATCGACGACGACCATTATAACGTATACGATGGTCATACTGATGGTAGCATGTACGACTGATGATGTCGTTTGATGACGACAACAATTCATAAGATGGTGCCGACAGTGATCGCTAATTTTGGGCGTTTTGTTTATGATAACCCATACGATGCTGACTACATCCCGTACATGGCAATCGGATGATGATGATGATGCTGATGATGATGATGGAGATGTGTGACGATGAAGACGACACAGATAGCGAGATATTTGTTTGAGCCCGTATGATCAATGCCGACTACGATAGCCTATACAATGACCACGTTGATTACCCACACGTATAATGATGATGCCGTTTCATGGTGATGGTGATCGATGATTATGATGATGATAACCACTATAATACATGATAATGATGATAACTTTATGATGTTGATCATCATCATAACACATATGGTGATGATGATAACCTAGAAGATGATAATGATACAAAACTACATATTTGAAATGATAACACTCGAATCTTATGAGCCTCTCTATTACGAAGTTGTAAATCTTATCCAGAAAATCTTACTAACGGTTAAGATAATACTTCAATAATGGATAAAATTTTAAATTTATTTAAAAAATACTAGGGGTGGCAACCTTGACCCAAACCATTCCAAATGGGTCAATTTGGGTTATTTTAAAATTCAAATGGGTTGATTTGGGTCATAGGTTTTAATTAAATGGGTCAAAATGGGTCACTTGAAATTTCATATTCTTATTTTTGGGTCAAAATGGGTTGACAAATTTAACTACATGGGTCGATGTGGGTTAGTGTCTTAAGGAAAAGTGACATGTTTGGGTTGAAACGGGTTTTAGATTGGAACGATATCGGTTTAGGTTTCGGCTCGGACCAGCTTTCGTGCCGACACGAGTTTTAGCACTGAAAGGGTTGGGGTGGGTGGTTGGGGTGGGTGGTGGTGGAGTGTGGTTAGTGGTTGGTGCTGGGGGTCGTTGTGGCGAATGTGGGCGGTGGTGTGTAGTATGATTGTGGATATGTAATACATGAGACAGTGACGGTGCTATCGCGTATGATGACCATGATGATTGGCCCAATTATGACGAGACGATGCTAATATAACTACCTGGGTTGGTGGTGGTTATCATATTGATGCTGCTAACCTATATATACCGTTTGCTTACGCCAACCCATACGATGGCGACTGTAGCTCGTACAACGAGCATGACGTCTATGATGATGATCACACATATATATGATGAGGACCAATTATATGTACCTACATGACAATACGCCACACAGGCGCACACACACACACACGCATATATGTTGATGATAATGGTGACACCAATGTTTAATGACATGAAACCCGTATGATCGACGACGACCATGATAACTTATACGATGGTCATACTGATGGTAGCATGTACGACTGATGATGTCGTTTGATGACGACAACAATTCATAAGATGGTGCCGACAGTGATCGCTAATATTGGGCGTTTTGTTTATGATAACCCATACGATGCTTACTACATCCTGTACATGGCAATCGGATGATGATGATGATGATGGAGATGTGTGACGATGAAGTCGACACTGATAGCGAGATATATGTTTGAGCCCGTATGTTCAACGCCGACTACGATAGCCTATACAATGACCACGTTGATTACCCGCACGTCTAATGATGATGCCGTTTCATGGTGATGGTGATCGATGATTATGATGATGATAACCATTATAATACATGATAACGATGAAAACTTTATGATGTTGATCATCATCATAACACATATGGTGATGATGATAACCTAGAGAATGATAATGATACAAAACTACATATTTGAAATGATAACACTAGAATCTAATAAGCCACTCTATTATAGTTCATGAGCAACCAATATCCCAAAGTTGTTGGAGTTTGGGTTACTTGAAGTCTTAACATTGACCTGAAATCCATTTCTTCTACACAAGTTTTTTGGGCATTGGTCATTGCCTTCATTGCATCAACAATATTAATAGGTGCACACCTATTCATCAATTTTTTGTCTACAAATTCAACAAAAGGTTGTCCCCTCTCGGCTGGCTTATTTTATTTAACGGCTCTCTTTTTCAGACGCTAATGGTCCAGGCCAAAGGTGCTGGGTTCCACCTGATTCCGCTTTGACAACAACCTGTCTATTTTTGTGTCAAGGTCTGAATCAGAATCTGCTTCCACGACATGTTTTGTTTTCCCCCACTGGAGCAACTTTTTTAGTCTTCCTTTTATCAGTCTTGTTTTTTCTTTAACGGCTCTCTTTTTCGGACGCTGAAAGTCCGGGCCAGAGGTGCTTCGTTCCACCTGTTTCCGCTTTGACAACAACCTGTCGATTTTTGTGTCAAGGTCTGAATCAGAGTCTGCTTCCACATTATGTTTTGTTTTCCCCACCGGAGCAACTTTTTTAGTCTTCCTTTTATCAGTCTTGGTTTTTTCAACAACTGAATCACATACATACAATAAAATACGGGGGTAGGGGATGACAACACGAATCACAAGGAAACAGAAAACTCTTATAAAACATCACAGTGATTAATCTCATACCAAAGCCATAACACGCTAATCATACGCATATAACATGCTTTAATATTATACATAGATTTAAAAAAACAAGGATATGTATTACAACAACAACAACACGCTTATCAAACGTATTAATACATAAGAAGATTCAAACAAATGCTTACATTTTAAGATTAAGTAAACCTAAAATGTTAAAAAAATCTTAAAGTAACACCTGTTCCATCTTCATTCTGAGACCTATCATGCTTTTGCTTCGTCCTTGGTTCCGTTCCAGAAGTAGATGAGTTAGGGTTCTTCATTTTGGTTCCGTTCCAGAAGTAGATGAGTTAGGGTTCTAAGACCTATCGTGCTTTTACTTGTGCTTGTGCTTCACTCTAGAAACGAATCGTCGACGGTTTTTAGGAATTTTGACTTACTTATCCACGATCCAAAAGGTAGTTATTTGACCTTTTAAAAGAAGGTGCGTGCTTTTAAATTTTTATCGTACGGTAGTTATTTGACACTTTTAAAATAAGGCGAGTGCAAAATATATATATATATATATAATATTAGTGGGTGGTGGTGGGTTCAGGTGATCATGATGGTGGTGGACGGTGGCGGAGGTGAGGTGGTTCGTGGTGGCGGATGTGTGGTGGTGGGTGGTGGTGGTGGGCAGTGGGTGGTGGTGGCGGAGGTCGATGGTGGTGGTGGTGGTGGTGGTGGGTGGTGGTGGTGGTGGTGGTGGTGGATGGGTATAAATAAATGTATATAAATTTATATATAATATTAGTGGGTGGTGGTGGTGTGGTGGGTGGTTGTAGTGGGTGGTGGTGGAGTGTGTTAGTGGTTGGTGCTGGGGGTCGTTGTGGCGAATGTGGGCGGTGGTATGTAGTATGATTGCGGATATGTAATACATGAGACAATGACGGTGCTATCCCGTATGATGACCATGATGAATGGCCCAATTATGACGAGACGATGCTAATATAACTACCTGGGTTGGTGGTGGTTATCATATTGATGTTGCTAACCTATATATACGGTTTGCTTACGCCAACCCATACGATGGCGAGTGTAGCTCGTACAACGAGCATGACGTCTATGATGATGATCACACATATATATGATGAGGACCATATATATGTACCTATATGGCAATACGCCACACAGGCGCACACACACACACACATATATGTTGATGATAATGGTGACACCAATGTTTAATGACATGTAACCCGTATGATCGACGACGACCATTATAACGTATACGATGGTCATACTGATGGTAGCATGTACGACTGATGATGTCGTTTGATGACGACAACAATTCATAAGATGGTGCCGACAGTGATCGCTAATTTTGGGCGTTTTGTTTATGATAACCCATACGATGCTGACTACATCCCGTACATGGCAATCGGATGATGATGATGATGCTGATGATGATGATGGAGATGTGTGACGATGAAGACGACACAGATAGCGAGATATTTGTTTGAGCCCGTATGATCAATGCCGACTACGATAGCCTATACAATGACCACGTTGATTACCCACACGTATAATGATGATGCCGTTTCATGGTGATGGTGATCGATGATTATGATGATGATAACCACTATAATACATGATAATGATGATAACTTTATGATGTTGATCATCATCATAACACATATGGTGATGATGATAACCTAGAAGATGATAATGATACAAAACTACATATTTGAAATGATAACACTAGAATCTTATGAGCCTCTCTATTACGAAGTTGTAAATCTTATCCAGAAAATCTTACTAACGGTTAAGATAATACTTCAATAATGGATAAAATTTTAAATTTATTTAAAAAATACTAGGGGTGGCAACCTTGACCCAAACCATTCCAAATGGGTCAATTTGGGTTGTTTTAAAATTCAAATGGGTTGATTTGGGTCATAGGTTTTAATTAAATGGGTCAAAATGGGTCACTTGAAATTTCATATTCTTATTTTTGGGTCAAAATGGGTTGACAAATTTAACTACATGGGTCGATGTGGGTTAGTGTCTTAAGGAAAAGTGACATGTTTGGGTTGAAACGGGTTTTAGATTGGAACGATATCGGTTTAGGTTTCGGCTCGGACCAGCTTTCGTGCCGACACGAGTTTTAGCACTGAAAGGGTTGGGTTTCGGTTTCTATCGAGTTTTCGCACAAGACGGGTCGATTAAGGTTTTTGATTCGTTTTTGTCGGCATTTCGGTTTCGGTTAATTTGTCGGGTTTTTTTTTTTATGAACAAGGATAACGGCGAAAATATTTTAGTTTTTTTACTTTTTTTGTTATTCGTTTATATTTTGAGTTATGATTTTTTATTTGTTTTTTTGAATTTTTTTTGGGGGATTTTGATCTTAATAGAAACCATCAAAAAAATATTCAAAAAAATTAATAAAAAAATCATAACTCAAAAAATAAAACAAAAACAAAAAATATATAAAACTAAAACGTTTCGTTCGTTGTCCTCATTCAAAAAAAATCGACAAATTAACCGAAACTGAAAAGTCGACAACAACGGAACATAAACATGCAGAAACAAGCTGTTAAGTGATGAAAGGAACTGAAAAATCGCTAAAGCAAGCTGATAAGTGATGAAAGGAACCGAAAAATCGCTAACGCAAGCTGTTAAGTGCTAAAACGAACTGAAAAATTGCTTAAACGAGCTATTAGATGCTAAAACGAACTGAACAATCGCTTAAACGAGCTGTTACGTGCTGAAACGAACTGTAAAATCGCTTAAACAAGTTGTTACATGCAGAATCGCTTAAACGAGCTGTTACGTGCTGAAACGAACTGAAAAATCGCTTAAACGAGCTGTTACGTGCTGAAACGAACTGAAGAATCGCTTAAACGAGCTGTTACGCGCTGAAACGTGCTGTTACGCGCTGAAACGAACTGGAAAATCGGTTAAACGAGCTGCTACGCGCTGAAACGAACTGAAAAATCGCTTAAACGAGCTGTTACGCGCTGAAACGAACTGAAAAATCGCTTAAACAAGCTGTTACGCGCTGAAACGAACAAAAAAATCTCTTAAACGAGCTGTTACGCGCTGAAAAGAACTGAAAAATCACTTAAACGAGTTGTTACGCGCTGAAACGAACTGAAAAATTGCTTAAATGAGCTGTTACGCGCTGTAACGAACTGAAAAATCGCTTAAATGAGCTGTTAAGTGCTGAAACGAAATGAAAAATCGCTTAAACGAGCTGTTACGTGCTGAAACGAAATGAAAAATCACTTAAACGAGTTTTGACCCAAACCCGCTTTGACCCGTTCCAACATTGACCCGTTCTAACCCGAACCTGTTGACCTTAACCCATTCCGACCTGAACCAAAACAACCCTTTTTAAGTGACCCTTTCGACCCTAACCCGTTTCAACCCTAACCCATTTCAACCCTACCCCGTTCAGACCCATGGCCCGTTTCGACCCAACCCAACCCATTTGTCACCTCTAAAAAATAAGATTTATTAAACGAACTCCTCTTTTAACGAAATTTAATACCGGAATGTTAGTAAAAAAAACTAAAAGTAAATGTTTTTATACTATTTTTAAAAGGTTATAAAACAAAAAACCAATATATGTAAATAATTAAATGTGTAGAAATAAATAAAACCAAAATTCAAAACCCTTTTAACTTCAAAACCCTAAATCGACTTCTATTTCGCTTTACTGTAATTCGTAGACATCGCTTATCCTGGTAAGAACATAAAAATGACACGTCTCAATAATGGAGTTAAGTTCCTGGTAGATATCGACAGCGATTCCATGAGTAGGATGGTATGTTAATATTGTTATTTGGTTAATTTTTTTTATGAAACATTTTACAGTTTTGCAACATATAAATTCTAAGAACATTTTTTGTGTTACTTATAGCTCATTCCTAAAGCTGTTCAACCAATGTTTGCTGACATGAAATCGAATACCGGCTGTTATTTGATTTACGATCAAATAGGTAGAACGTTTTCTGTTTTTTATAATCAAAATACTTGATGACTTTTATTTTGGAACCGGTTGGACTGAATTAATCAGAGAATGTTGTATAGAAGCTGGAACATATGTTGTTTTTGAGATTAAACCAAGATGTATGTTGAATATGTTTACTTTCATGAAATGTATTGTAATGGTGCCTTTTGTATGAAAACTTTTAATGAATGGTAATTATGGTTAAATATAAAAATAAAACAAAAAACACTTTGTTAAAAAACACTATTACGCTTGTCACGCGCTAATGTACATAGACATATATAAATATCCTAATACGCAATACACGCTTATCCAACCATCTTCTGGAAAAGTGCCTATTTTCAGCCACAGGTTCTCTGGCTCTCTGCCGTAAAAACTATGCCAATAATTAATCTATTGGTTCTTAATTAAAAGGGAGGCAAAACTCAAAAAGATCGAAAATATTGGCTCCAAATATTCAAAAACTCCAAATTACATTTAACACTCCCAAAATCAAGTTACGCTCCAAATTATTAAAAATTTTCCACTCCACAAATCAACCAAATTATTAAAAAAAAAATCGAAGATGAAGCTTATAGATGAAAGAATCGAAGAAGAACGCTACTCCGATGAGGAAGCCAACTACGACGACGACGCTCAATCAGACGACACTGACGGTCGACCAGAGGATGTTATAGGAGCGATGGTTATTGGACCCCTCAACAGTTTGGAGGCTATCGAACCCCTCAACAGTTTTGCTACTACGAAAAACCTACAAGGGGGTTGACGAGGTTACCTAAGCTGCGTACCCAATATGCAAACTCTGGTGGTGTCAAACTGGCAGTGGAGTTTGATAATCTGGGTAGGTTCACTGGCCAAAACAGATCAAAGTTTGAAAGTTTTTAAGGGGGTGTTGTAAGGGAAATAGTTGGCTTGAGACATTTAAGTTGGAGGGAGGTCACAAAGGAGCTTAGAGATAAACTGTGAGAACAGATAACGGTTATTCTTTATTTCTATTTGTGCATTTTATATTTTGAAATGTAATTTACCTTTACTGTATTATATTATGCAGAAATATTTTGAGATTGAGGCTTGTCGCAGGCCTTCTGTGATGAATCAGCTCGGACACCTTCTTCGGGATTTCAGAAGAAAAATGTATGCCAAATACATTATGATGAACGTCGGTAAACCTCTGAAGCTGAAGGCGATACCCAAGGGACACAGGACGATGATCAGGCAAGAAGACTGGGATCGCTTCGTTGAGTACACACAATCAGAGCAGTTCAGGTATAAATCCTCTACTCTCCAAACGTAGATTGATCGACTATATATGGTTTATGTTTTTTATTTAAATATAATGAAATGATTATAATGTGTGGTTGAAGAAAAAATCGGTTCATCAAAGGGAGCTCGAGCAAAGAATGTTTTTTATCATCACATGGGACGAGGGGGTTATACCTACCTTCGAGAGATACTGGTAATCACCGTCAGCTGCTTTCTCTCTAGTTCAATGATTTGTTGGTTATGTGTCTAACGCATGACCGTCAGCTGGTTTCTCTTGAATATTTTACAAGGTCAAAAAGAAGGAAATTGGACCGGATTAGATCCCCGGCCGTGCATTAATGTGGATGAAAGGAAGGGAGGAAAAAGATGGTGCATACAAGAATGCTATTGTCGAAGGCGTGGCAACCAAATTAGTATGTTTTAGTATTAAACTTTTTAAATTATGTTAAAGTCAATTCATTGCCTTATATTGGTGTCAAAAAAACTTGAGTCTGTATAACTTGTCTCAACACTTTATGTGGATACATAAGCGTGTTACAAGTGTATTAGAATATTTGTTTTCTTACAGGCTCAGCATGAGAAGCAGATCGCCTCTGGAGCCCTAGCACTTGAACCGTGCACAGATGTCGTCTCCTTAGTTCTTGGGTACGGATTGACAACTGGTAAACATTAGGGTGTGAGTCGGGTAAAAGGCTCGTTTAAGCAACGGATTGCCCAACTTGAGCATGAGGCGGTGCAGAGAGATGTAGTGGTGAACAGGTTGACGTCTCTACTTAAATCCACGAATGCTATGCTAGCAATCCATGAGAAGGAACGGTTAGCATTTGAGGCCAGGTTCAGACATCTCGAAGGATTGTTGCCGGAAATGTCGGCAAGTCAAGTAAGTGACGTATGCTACATATTAATTAATGCATTCGACATACATAGTTGGCACTGTTTTTGTCACAATTTGTAGGTAAATCATGTTCCCAACCAGGTTGGTTCTAACCAAAGTACTAGTGCTGTGGCGCAAAATAAAATGCCAGGACTAGTAAGTATCTGACAGTTTCTTTGTTTTTTACAACTTTCCATGTGATTTTCCATTTTCCATAACCTAATAAATTGATTTGTAGGCCAGTTCTGTGGGAAACATCTTAACCTCAGGTGAGGCTGTGCAACATGAATCCGCTTCTCAGGTAACCATTTGACAGTTTGATTGATTTGTTTTAATAATCAACTTTCCATGTGAGTGTGCTGATTTTGCATAAGTTAATTGTAGCCCAAGTCTGCGGATAAAATAGTTGTCGAAACGGTACCCGCTCGCAATATCGCGACATCAGTAACTATTTGACAATTTCAGTACTTTTTATAATTCGTTTCCAATGTGAGTGTGCTCATTTTCTATTACCGAATTGCAGGCCAAGTCTGTGGAAAAAAGTGTTGACCAAACGGTACCCGCTGCCCATATCGCGACATCAGTAAGTATTTGACAATTTCAGTACTTTTTATAATTCGTTTCCAATGTGAGTGCTCATTTTCTATTTACCGAATTGCAGGCCAAGTCTGTAGAAAAAAGTGTTGACCAAACGGTAGTCGATCCCCATAGCGCGACATCAATAAGTATTTGGCAGTTTCAGTTTTTATATTTTATAACCTAATAAGTCCAAACAATTCCAATTGTTGTTATATTACCAATGAAACCAGTAGAGAACAATGTTGACCAAGCATCAACACAACTACACCACACTACGGATAGTAAGGGACCGAAAAAACCATCAGTAAGTATTTGGAATTTTCAGATTTTCCTTTAATTGTTGATTGATTCATTGAATGGTTTTTAGGTAAAACGGAGAAGCCGTAAAAGAAAAGTTGATGTATCTATGGATGAAGCTTCCCAACCTGCTGAAATAAAGGTATGTGTTGCGCGAAACATTGTTAATTTCCCACCAACATGGGTATATACTTATATATTGACTTCAACTAAGCCATCTTAATTTCACATGCTGGTTTATAGGTGTATGAGTGTCGTTTGTGTGTGCATGACAAGCGTAACAAGGTGGCAAATGCTAAAGTTTATTGGTCACCGGTACCACAACAGTTGCATGGAAAAGCAATCCCGGAGGGTTGCTATAAAGTTAGTATTGATAGAGCCATAAAGGAACAAGCAATTATTCCATGTGAGGCGGGTGAAATTACGACTGTTGGCAACGCAATTGGTACTTTCGTTGCTTGGCCAGAACACCTAATCGTATGTGACCATGAGGTTTGTTCCCTTTTAACTTAACCGAACAAATATCTATGTTCTTTTTCATTTAGTTTATAAAATGAACACTTGTGTTCGTTTATGTTCGTTTGTTTATAATCTAAACTAACATAATTGAACAAAGATAAACGAACTTCCCACCGAAAGGTTCACGAACAGTTAAACGAACGTTCGGTATGTATGTATGCATACTATTTTGTTCTATTCAATTACAAAATACGACATTAATTATAAATATTTGTTTTTCATATTCTGTTGTTCCAGCTACCACCACTCCCGTCCTCAAAAGAACCAGACAGAGCTGGCAAGAAGTCAAAGGCAAAGTACACAACGATAGACCGGGTGACCAAACAGAAGACAAGGAGCAGTGTCAAGAAAACCGACGCCTTAGCTAGTATATAGGTGGTCGTTATTTTTGTATTTTGTAAGATATTTTGCATATACATTTGCTTAAGTGAATATTATTGCTAATATAATAATTTTGTTTTGTTGCTTATAGCTGTTTTATATTACTGCACAAAAAATAAAAAAAAATTATATATTACCTAATTACACACAATTTGGTCACATATAACACATTAAAAAGGTGTGGCCAAAAGTAAGACAGTAGCCACACCTGAAATTACAAAAAATAGAGTCTATAAATGACCATTAGCCACAACATAAACATTTTTGTGTGACGAAAAGTATGATAATAGCCACACTTAATATTACAAAAGCATTATGTGTGACAAACAGTAAAGACAATGGCCACACTACAAACTACAAAAGAGTGTTTAAGTGGCAACTTCACAGTTTTAGCCACATTGACAACAACATCCAATGTCTATATGATATTATTAGCCACACAGTACCTCACTATGTGTGACGAAAAGTTTGACAATAGCCACACTTTAAATTAGGAAAAGCATTATGTGTGACAAACGGTAAGAAAATGGCACACCACAAACTACAAAAGAGTTTTTGACTAGCAAGTTCACATTTTTAGCCACATTTACAATAATCCCCAATTTCTAGAAGATATGATTAGCCACACAGTACATCACTATGTGTGACGAAAAGTTTTACAATAGCCTCACTTTATATTAGGAAAAACATTTTGTGTGACAAACGGTAAGACAATGGCCACACTATAATCTACAAAGGAGATTTTGAGTGGCAAGTAAACATATTTAGCCACTTTTAATGTAATATCTAGTGTCTATATAATATAATTAGCCACCCTATTATTAAATTTAAGTGGTCATTTCTTTGCTATATTCACACGGTATAGGTCACAATGTAAGCTTAACACAACCCTATTGGCCACATTAATATAAAATGCATGTGGCTGGAACATAAATTCATGTGGCTATATAGATGCAATGGTCACTCATAGTAAATTGACATGTGGCCATTTTCTACCATTTAGCCACACTTATTGGAGAGGCTTCTTGATGGCCAGCAACTAATGTCTGTACCCTTTAGCCACGCTTAATACCACATAAGGCCACTAAAAACTGTGTGTGGTCATATCATACCCACGGTGTCGCGACCTTTGGTCACATATGACCTGAACCAAATGTGTGTGGCTAAACGCCTACGGCCACACTTTTCGTGTGGCTGAAGGTCAATATTCACGTAGTGTAGTTTTCGGTACAAAAATTGTGTTTCGTAAAAAAGAAATTGATTTTGATTAAGCTAAATATCAAGATCGTAACCGTTTATACGCAAATTACCAAATATAAATGACGAATCAAAAATACAATCGTACCCTTCGCACTTAAAATATATTGGATCTTTTCAACAGCTCTCAACTAAATGGAAAGTGTAGATCGACACTCCAAAATGTCGCGTACGGTTTTGTACGATAACGATTTGCGTATTCCATCTTTTCTCTATATACATACATACATATACATACATATAAATATAAATATATATAAACACACACACACACACATATATATATATATATATGTATATATATAGGGTGGGGTTAAAATAAGAATTGGAATGTGTTTATGAAGTGTAAGAAGTAATATGGTGCGTTAGATTTGTTGATCTGATGGTGGATATGGAAAGTGTGTTTATTGTGCAGTGTGTTTGATTATAGTTGCGGTGTGTTTATTATGCGGTGTGTTCTATTAGATCTAAGGGTGAAAACACAGTTTCTACACTTCTTAGGAAAAATCAACTTCTTATTATAACCTTGCTATACACACACACACATACGAAAACTTGTAACGGGATTAATTGACAAAAACATAAACTCTAACATGTCGGTTTTAAGAAAATAATGTTTATTTAATATTTAATAATTATTAAAATTATTTAAATAATCAGTTAAAACCTTAAAAAACCATTAAGAAAAATAAATTGTTCAAAACTGGCCTGGCGAGGGCTCGAAACTACGCCCCTGACAAGCTCAATACATTAACACATACCAGGCAACCAACTTGGCCATGTTGCTAACTGGTTTATAGAATGAAAACTAAAGGTTATATAGCAAATGGATGAATCCCCAAATTGATTACAAGAACACTAATTCCTAAATCGGTTAATCTGTTATGTTTTAGTTTAATTAACATTATTGTTAATGATTGGTGGTTAATAACAAACTTGTTACATAGACTAATTACCAGATTAGTTGATAATATGTTGGATAACAATGAAACCCTAGCCGCAACTAGTTGTGAATCAAGAACGGGTATAATCAGGCTGTTATAATGTAATTCGATGTGGGGGTTTACGTCGTGATGATGGGTTGAACGTTCAGATCAGTTTAATTGCAATATAATGACTTAAAGAGGGTATAACTCCCATATACTATAGATGGTTTGTTAAAAAAAATATAAACTAGATTATTTCTTGATTATATACATATTAGAGCGTCGGTGGGAGTTGTTTATGCATTTTATCAACAATTTAAGGAGATCAATTCCAATATATAATGAAGATTACGGTACAAGGTGTAACATCCTAAATTTTATAATAATAAATAAAGGAATTTATGTTTGTTTATTGTGTGTTATAATTTAATTAAGATTAAATATAATAAATAGTATGGACTTTGGTGGGAAATATGGAATAGGGGATGGGTTGGGCCTTAGGTCCATAGGCTTAAGAGAGTATAAATAGTCCCTTAAACCTCCCTAAAACCCTCATTTCTATCTTTCTTATTCTCTACACACTCAAAACACACACATACAATCCCATATACGGCTGCAAGCAAGGAAAGGGAATCCGAGACCAAAACCAAGCTAAATTGTGATAGATCTTGACTATACGAGCTATATACAAGACCCATGTTTAATATCAAAGCTAGTTGTGTCTTAACAAACGATTAAAGGTATGTTCTTGACATATAAAGGTTATGTTTTTATGAACTGTTTGCCCTAAAACTTAACCCTAGAGTAGATCGGGTCTAGATGTTTCATAAAAATGCAAACTTGATGTTTAAAAAGGACTCAACGAACTCATGGATATATACGGCTCATAAAGTGTAACACCCCGTAACCGCAGCGGAAACGTAAACGGGATGCAACAGACACCTCTGATATCAACCACATTGTTTATAAAGAAAACTGAATACATTAATATACTTCAAATTACATTATCTCATATTTCATTACCGTCTAGGTGATACACACATCATACAATACGATACATAATTCTATTTAATCTAACGTATCATAACATCCTGCACGCAAATCTTACACACATCAAGCACTTAGCACGTAAGCAATCACTTCATCTTAATTGTACCTGAAAAGCATGTGAGAAAACGGGTCAACTACGAATAGTTGGTGAGTTTCACAATTTGAGTAAACCATAATAAATCCATATCATAATATAATATTATCGATGTAATTATGCTGAGCCCACAAGTGAAACCTCTGACTATCCACAAACAACCCCCGTAGCATACTCCGCCCACGGACCTGCCCCAAACCGCTATGCCTAACATTACATAGCAAAAATATATATAACAACAAAATAGACATGTGCAACTGGCTGGGAAACATCAGCAAATCCATGCCGGACCAGTTGGGTTTGTCAGACCAATAGTACTATCCACACTCTACCGGCTTTCAGTTAATCACTCGGGTTCCGGGGCCTTAGAATGTTAGCAACTCAGACAATTACCATCTTAGTACATTTCCGTACGATTCCCGTACAATAAAATATATATAAATCCATGCAAATCCATGCGTTCAGTATGTACTTAAACATTTCAGTAGTAACATTCTTCCGCCACGGGAAAATATTTAAAAACAAATCAGAAAAAGGGGCTCGTGAAACTCACCTTAGCACATGCAAGCAGGTAACAACAATCATTATCAGTTAACACGTCCAATCTGTAATATGATCCCTACGATCGTTACTATACACTCATTATTAATATAACTTTAACCGTGTTAACCGGTACATCTGGGAACACTGTTAACCCAGTACTGTACCCGTTCCGGGGGCAATGTTAACCCAGAAACACTTCTCCGGACTCAGATTGTGATATCGTTTAGAGTTCACTAGTCAAAATCACTATTAGTCATTTTTCCCGTTTTGCGTGCCTAGCACGGTTATCCGTTTTTACGTTTCAAAAATGGGTTTGGTCACACACGACCCGAAAATAGTGGTTAACTGATAATTTAATTAAAGTTGTGAAATTAGAGCTCGGTTTAGACGCCCCGATTGGCCGCGGGACCCGTTTCCGTCTTTGGTGCACCGGAAACTGTTTTATCGGATAAAATTACCCAAATCATCCGAATTATTTTCGGATGATTTATTTTTACTTGCTTAACTCAGTTATATGAAAATAGTTCATTTTTAGGGTTTTTATACACCAGTCAGCTCGTTTAGGCGAGCTTTACCGGTTTACGCGTTTTAAGCTTTAAAAGTTTGTTTTTATTTTCTTTTTAGCACAAATAATTATCCGTTTAGTCTCGGATCGTGAAATTTTGCACAAATCACTTTTTGACAGTGGGGAATTTTATAAAAATATTTCCGGAATTAATTTTTATGTTCAAAATTTATTTATCTATTTTTAACACCATTTAAACACTAAATATGTCGTAAATACCAAACGACCTTAGAAAAATCCCAAATTTTTCCTGAATGACCCCTGCCATCTTCATAGTCCCCTGTAATTTTTCCAGAACCAAAATCTCTTTTAGCATGCCATTTTCACTAAAATCGAGCTAGAAAACCCTAGAACTCGTTTAACCGAAACGCCTACTTAGACTTCTCCAACAGACCTAAAATTTTGTGTGTCACTTTTACATGTTATAAAAAGCTTCTCTGAAATTTTCCAGAATTTTTCATGATATTTAACTATTTTGCACCATTTTTAGCCAAAACCGAGCATTAAATTCACCAAATTATCATCCTTTGTCCAAAAATTACCAAAAATTCACAGAACTCATATTTTCATGTATTTAACACCTCTGTAAAATTTCATGACCTAACTCTAAACCATCCACAATCTGTCCAAAAATCCATAACCGAACATAAACCGAATATACATTTTGTTTTCCGCCACTACAAGGTACAAACTCGTCTTTCCGCCTTATCTACCACTAAATACAGAACCTACAACCAACATACCACAATACCAAGCAAGTTACACTCACGATCAAGCCTCTTACACTATAGTTTCGGTTATTGTTTCAAAACTAAAGTTTAAACCGTAAAAATTCGTTTTTGGTTCGTTTAACTCCTTTCTTGGAACAAGATCCCTTGTATAACCCGTATACATCACTTGATCATGCAAGAATCGGTTTTCATCTTTGAAACCTCATTTTCTTGCAAACAAACTCAAGAAACGAAGATGAACACGTAATTAACTCGGTTTTTACCTTGATCTTCTTGCTACAACTCGGGTTTTAGTTCATAATTTGGAGAGAAAGTGGAAGAACTTGAATGTGTTGTAAAAAAAAATAACAAGGAAAAGGGTGTTACCCCTTTAATCCCGATCGGAATGAGGGGGGAGTGGGTGGGGCCCACTTCTCCATTCTTGGCCACATGTTTGGATTTCAGGAATCCGGATAATGTTTTGGATAATCTGGTTCAGTTCCTTTTTCGGTTAAATGTCTAATTCGGCTTAAAACGAAGTTAAAACGGTCGTTTTCGGCTTAAAAATGAAATTTATATAAAACCGATTTAAAAACTTTAAAAACTTAAACCATGACTTCCATTAACTTAAAACACCATGTCATTAATATTTGCGCATCTTTTTCGGCTTGATCGATTGTCTCTTGCTCGGTTTGGTATTAAAGGTTTCGTTTAATGTACCGACGTACCATTAAATTGAAAATTCTTTTTCTGTGCTTTAATTCACTTATCCCGAAGCTTTAATACTTCGTAAAATCACTAAATATTATAGATATCGTCTATAATTGAACCCTCGATTCTTTCAGGTTTCAATAACTATCGATCGATTAATCGCATATTCAATACGATGAATTATATATTCACGTACAATCAATACAGTGAACCCTGTATTCTCGTATAATTACTATGGTAATTCATGTACCCGACATTAAATATAACGTAACTATGGTCTACCGGTTAGGGTATACCTGGTTTAGTCGGAATCGTTACATTCTCTCCCGTTAAGAAATTTCGTCCTCGAAATTTTACACGCCCACTATCCCCTTCCGAGAGAAAGGTGGGGGTTTTTCCTTCAGAATTCACCCTCGCGTTACCAGGTATAATCTGGTCCTCGCTGTGAATTCCACTTAATCTTAATCAATAAAGCTTGGTGTGTCCAAACTGTTTAGTTTTCCCGTCTACTATCTCTAAGGAATTATTTATGATATCAAGCATGTTTTCTATGAGTACCTCCATTACTAGTACTTTCGTTGCCTCATCGCTTAGGTACTTTTAAATCCGTATACATGGCAAAATATCACGTATAGTACTTAGCCCCTGGAGTACTTTAATCGATAAACTAAATGACCAATCATGGAGATAGTCTCATGAGGTCCAATATTAAGGAGCTATTTTCGGTTTTGCCAAACCTCATATCACCTCTCTAAGGTGATGCCTTAAAAAAAATGTCTTGTCACCTCTTTCCAGTAACAATGGTTTTCTTTGAATGTTGGCATAAATCCTTTGCCAATCTCGCGCTGCTTTCAACTTATCTTAAATATTATAATTCCGATTGGTTGATTCTCGAATCAATTCAAATCTTATGGCTTGAGTGACGCCCATTTTCAATTTAACAAATTGGTGATAATTACTTCACCCATAGAAAGCTTCAAGCTCTCGATGCTTCCTTCCCCGCCTTCCAATAATGGAAGTAGGATGACTATTTCGATCTATGCGCTTCGTCCATGATTAAATCACGAAGGTCATGGAGGGTCGGGACCCAAACCCGATTTTTTGAAATAGAAACTTTCGTCCACGCGCTGTTCGAAATTCTTCTCATTGCCGTAAGGTCCCTCCTTTTCCAATTGTTCCTCTTTCAACGCCTCACGTTGAGCGACTCGAATCAGGTCCAAAAGGTTCGACTGGACTATCATCCCCAGCGCTCGCACTCGCAATGGCTTAACTCGATCTTTCCTACTCAAGGCATCGGCTACGACGTTAGCCTTGCCGGGGTGATAACGGATGTCACAGTCATAATCGCTTAACAACTCGACCCATCTTTGTTGAATATGAGACTGCGGTCTCTTATCATCTATAAAATTTGTACGTTTGCGTCGTACAAAGGATTATGAGTTGGGTAATGCTAAAAATTTTTCAATAAACCGCTGATAGTCTCCGGCTAGTCCTAAAAATTGGCGCATTTCCTTTGGTGCCTTGGGTGACTGCCAATTTTAATGGTTTCTATCTTATTTGGATCTATGTGAAATCCTTGTTGCTTTACAACATAACCAAGGGATTATGCTTTCTGTATTCAAAGTCACATTTCGAGAACTTCGCGTATAACTCCTCTTGCTTTAACACTTCCACCATTTTCCTTAAACGTCGTTCGTGCTCTTCCTTACGTTGCAAATATATCAAAATATCATCAATGAATGCTATGACAAATTTGTCAAAATAAAGTTTACAGACTCGGTTCATGAGTTCCATGAATACTGCCGGCGTATTTGTTAGCCCGAACGGCGTAAATAAGAATTCATAATGGCCGTAACGAGTCCGAAACGCTGTTGTTGCAACGTCCTCCTCTTGGATTTTTCATTTGGTGATAACTATCTCTAAGATCAATTTTCTAAAAATAAATCGCCCCTTGCAGTTGGTTAAACAGATCATTTACTTCGAAGGAGTGAATACCTATTGTTGATCGTCACTTTATTCAATTCTCCCTAATCAATACATATCCTAACACTTCCGTCCTTCATTTCCCAAATAACACTGGTGCACCCCATGGTGACTAACTAGGTCGTATAAAACCTTATCCAATAATTCTTGCATTTCAGTTGGTGTAAGTCAGTAGGATGCTTTAGCAACAGGGCCAGCTTGAGGTATTAAATCAATTCTGAATTCGACCTGTCGGGTTGGCGGTAATCCAGGAAGTTCTTCTGGGAAAACTTCTGGATATTTACGTATCACCGAAACATCTTCTATATGTTTTCTTTTAAATCTGTGGCAATCATGTTTGTTAAATACACCACGTCTTCTTGACGTAGTTATTATAACATCTCAAGACGAGATTAGAGTGGTAACATAATACCGTACACTTTTCTCTGTATCTAATCGCTTCATCGCCCGAAAGAGAGCTTCTAATCAACTTCTTTTCATATTTGATTTCAGCTTCATGTTGAGTTAGCCAATCCATGTTAACTATTACGTCAAAACTTCTTAACTTTACTGGTCGTAGGTCAATAAGGAAAGGTTAATCCTTCAGAATAGTATGACAATTCCGAACAATTTAGTTAACCATTAGGGATTTACCGTTAGCGATTCTACAGTGTAAGGTTCTATAGTTTCACTAATCGGTATCTTTCCAAATGATAGGAGGTTAACAGGAACTAACTTCTATCGACGACCGTAAAAATATCACTGAAGCCTATTGATTTAAAACTACAACATACTTAATACCACCTTAGGATCATGACGTGCTTTATTCGAATTACTCACAAAAGCACGGCTCCTTGCTTGATCAGAGGTTGATGCTTGTCATGAGGTTTGTCTTCCAACGACACCTTGGTTCAACTTGGGCAATCTCTCTTGAAACGTTCTGTACTGCCACAGTCATAGCAAGTATAACTGTTTGGTGTTATTTGATTTCCTTGGATGGATTGTTATTGAAGCTGTTGGGTTCGGAGTGGTTGTACACGAATGGGTTGGGGTTGCCGGTTCACAAGGCTTCAATTGGTTCTACAATTGGGGCAATACGTCCATCTTTACCACACCTGTGGCCTACTATCACTCGACATTCTTCTTCCTGCCGATAACCATATCTTCCACATTTAGGGAAGGACCCTTCATGCGGTTCATGTTTTCACACCAGAACTAGTCTTAGTATAATTCTGGGTTGTAGGACATACCTACTTATTCAGAAGCCTATCATGCACTATACCTTTATCATTTCTCTTCTTTAACACTCGACGTCTCACCTAACGTCCTTCCAGTCCGCTTCCCATGGAGTCAAATATATCAATGCTGGCTTGTGACACAACCCTTCCAAAGGTTGTATATTTTACAGGATTGACTATACTCCTTATCGATGGAGTTAGTCCCCAATATAGCGCTCACTTCGCTTAGTTTCAAGAGTAATTAGCCATGTTACCAGACATGACAATTCCTTCAAACGATTAGCGTGTTCTAAGTGATCAGCACACAACATTTCTATCTTCCATAGCTCGGTTTCCAATTTCTGAACTTAATTACTCGAATAAAAGTGCTCTAGCACAAGAATTTTAAATTCCGACCATATCATCTGAGTAATAATTTTCTAACTATAATTTTGTACCATCGTGTTCCATCACGATGCAACATAATCTACCAACATATCTGTAGCATATTTCGCTACACAATGTTCTAGGCTCTTACCAATAACCTTAACCATTTCGATCTTTTCTACCCACTCGCTAATCTATTCCTCCATTTACCATCAGTAAACTATTAATAATTTCCTTAACACAACCAACAAACATAGCCTTCATACCGGATCTAATTCATTACGACTACTATTCATGTTTAGTTTATAACTAATACTTGTAGTCATAATAGTATTCGGTGGGACATTATCACTCTTAGTAATACCACTAAGAATTGAAATATTCATATTCATGTGATTGCTCGATCCATAATTCTGCGATCACATTTGCATCAACACTAGCAGTGATCTGTGATACGACATTCGGTATCATCATCTGCTATCTTTGAGCAATCAACTAAATCATATTAATCTCCATCATTGAAGTTACTCTCTTTATGTCATTCTGCCGTACCCATCACGTACGCAGTAATCAATACTAATCTCACCGTATAACTCGTTACCAGCTCAATCATAACAGCAAGTACTCATACACACCAAATATTATCATACATATTACACATACCAGTATCTAGTATATATGTCCCACAAATATAATAACATATAGACTTAACCTGACTTCGGTTAACGTTTAAATATGTTTCATAATCCTTGTCGCCAACTGACATATAGGTCTTTCTCAACAAAGATTAATGTTTAATATACTTGATTTCAATATCCTTCTGCATGTCAGCATAACCGATACATGCTCACCGTGAGCACCAAACGATTACGTACCACGGAGTTATAATATCCGTGTCTATTTGTATATCCGGCATACACGGTATACCACCTACGAGCGAACAACCAACTATGCTATAATGATTCCAACACCTCTTTGTATATGGGTAATCATTCTATTCGAGTATTCATGGGTATAGGCATCTAACGGATATAAGGATAACATAGAGAGTTGCAAGGTTCAAGGTAATCGCGCAACCCATGTTGCCTTCAAATATTGTCAATTACTATTATGGGAAACTCCATCACTTGCTCAGTCAATGACCTCAGGCGTTCTAGGTTCGCTAAAATCGGTAACTCTCGATCTGGAGGTGGCATGTCTCATATGTTTGAGAGTGAGAATTACACATATATATTTCTATATATTATTTTTAGCTGCTCATTTATTATCAAATTTATTATCATTATTATTGTTTTTATTTTATCTTATTTACTTATTTATTTATTTATTTATTTACCTTAATGAAATAGGAATGGGTTCAGGTACAGATCCGTCCGTACGTGAGGGTCGGCGGTTCGGGTGAACATAGGGGGTTATTAAGATATACGTTACCGGCGTTGGTATGGTAAGGGATTTATTAATTTCGGTTGGGAGTGACGGTTACTAGATATTTCTGGTTAATGTAAAACAGGAGATCTAACTTGGTACTATCATAACTATGGCCCGATAAGTCAGACTTATCATCAACCGATGCTCTAGAAATTTCAGCATCCTCGGTACTTTTATTATTTCATCCCCCGGTTCCTTATCCGGGTCCTATTTTTCAATACATGTACCCACGAGATATGTACATACATATATATACACATTAGCACGCATAAATAATATTATATACTTTACACATATGTTGTCATTTTTACCTATTAATGTTCCCCGTGACTTCCCCTGAATTCCCTCGTGCGGACAAGTCTGTTATTATGTTCCGGACCATAATAACTCACTTGTCCATCCAAGTTCATCCAGATCTCGTCACTATAAATTATTAGTTGATATTCAGATCCTATAATACTTGAGCTACTGGTTATATTTTAGGTATCTTTTAAAGACATCCTAATCCTTTTATAACCAACGGCTCTGATACCAAGTTCTGTAACACCCCGTAACCGCAGCGGAAACGTAAACGGGATGCAACAGACACCTCTGATATCAACCACATTGTTTATAAAGAAAACTGAATACGTTAATATACTTCAAATTACATTATCTCATATTTCATTACCGTCTAGGTGATACACACATCATACAATACGATACATAATTCTATTTAATCTAACGTATCATAACATCCTGCACGCAAATCTTACACACATCAAGCACTTAGCACGTAAGCAATCACTTCATCTTAATTGTACCTGAAAAGCATGTGAGAAAACGGGTCAACTACGAATAGTTGGTGAGTTTCACAATTTGAGTAAACCATGATAAATCCATATCATAATATAATATTATCGATGTAATTATGCTGAGCCCACAAGTGAAATCTCTGACTATCCACAAACAACCCCCGTGGCATACTCCGCCCACGGACCTGCCCCAAACCGCTGTGCCTAACATTACATAGCAAAAATATATATAACAACAAAATAGACATGTGCAACTGGCTGGGAAACATCAGCAAATCCATGCCGGACCAGTTGGGTTTGTCAGACCAATAGTACTATCCACACTCTACCGGCTTTCAGTTAATCACTCGTGTTCCGGGGCCTTAGAATGTTAGCAACTCAGACAATTACCATCTTAGTACATTTCCGTACGATTCCCGTACAATAAAATATATATAAATCCACGCAAATCCATGCGTTCAGTATGTACTTAAACATTTCAGTAGTAACATGCTTCTGCCCCGGGAAAATATTTAAAAACAATTCAGAAAAAGGGGCTCGTAAAACTCACCTTAGCACATGCAAGCAGGTAACAACAATCATTATCAGCTAACACGTCCAATCTGTAATATGATCCCTACGATCGTTACTATACCCTCATGATTAATATAACTTTAACCGTGTTAACCGGTACATCTGGGGACACTGTTAACCCAGTACTGTACCCGTTCCGGGGGCAATGTTAACCCAGAAACACTTCTCCAGACTCAGATTGTGATATCGTTTAGAGTTCACTAGTCAAAATCACTATTAGTCATTTTTCCCGTTTTGCGTGCCTAGCACGGTTATCCGTTTTTACGTTTCAAAAATGGGTTTGGTCACACACGACCCGAAAATAGTGGTTGACTGATAATTTAATTAAAGTTGTGAAATTAGAGCTAGGTTTAGACGCCCCGATTGGCCGCGGGACCCGTTTCCGTCTTTGGTGCACCGGAAACTGTTTTATCGGATAAAATTACCCAAATCATCCGAATTATTTTCGGATGATTTATTTTTACTTGTTTAACTCAGTTATATGAAAATAGTTCATTTTTAGGGTTTTTATACACCAGTCAGCTCGTTTAGGCGAGCTTTACCGGTTTACGCGTTTTAAGTTTTAAATGTTTGTTTTTATTTTCTTTTTAGCACAAATAATTATCCGTTTAGTCTCGGATCTTGAAATTTTGCACAAATCACTTTTTGACAGTGGGGAATTTTATAAAAATATTTCCATAATTAATTTTTTAGGTTCAAAATTTATTTATCTATTTTTAAACACCATTTAAACACTAAATATGTCGTAAATACCAAACGACCTTAGAAAAATCCCAAATTTTTCCTGGATGACCACTGCCATCTTCATAGTCCCTTGTAATTTTTCCAGAATCAAAATCTCTTTTTACATGCCATTTTCACTAAAACCGGGCTAGAAAACCCTAGAACTCGTTTAACCGAAAAGCCTACTTAGACTTCTCCAACTGACCTAAAATTTTGTGTGTGACTTTTACATGTTATAAAAAGCTTCTCTGAAATTTTCCAGAATTTTTAATGATATTTAACTATTTTTCACCATTTTTGGCCAAAACCGAGCATTAAATTCACCAAATATTCATCCTTTGTCCAAAAATTACCAAAAATTCACAGAACTCATATTTTCATGTATTTAACACCTCTGTAAAATTTCATGACCTAACTCTAAACCATCCACAATCTGTCCAAAAATCCATAACCGAACATAAACCGAATATATCTTTTGTTTTCCACCACTACAAGCTACAAACTCGTCTTTCCGCCTTATCTACCACTAAATACAGAACCTACAACCAACATACCACAATACCAAGCAAGTTACACTCACGATCAAGCCTCTTACACTATAGTTCGGTTATTGTTTCAAAACTAAAGTTTAAACCGTAAAAATTCGTTTTTGGTTCGTTTAACTCCTTTCTTGGACCAAGATCCCTTGTATAACCCGTATACATCACTTGATCATGCAAGAATCGGTTTTCATCTTTGAAACCTCATTTTCTTGCAAACAAACTCAAGAAACGAAGATGAACACGTAATTAACTCGGTTTTTACCTTGATCTTCTTGCTACAACTCGGGTTTTAGTTCATAATTTGGAGAGAAAGTGGAAGAACTTGAATGTGTTGTTAAAAAAAATAACAAGGAAAAGGGTGTTACCCCTTTAATCCCGATCGGAATGAGGGGGGAGTGGGGTGGGGCCCACTTCTCCATTCTTGGCCACATGTTTGGATTTCAGGAATCCGGATAATGTTTTGGATAATCTGGTTCAGTTCGTTTTTCGGTTAAATGTCTAATTCGGCTTAAAACTAAGTTAAAACGGTCGTTTTCGGATTAAAAATGAAATTTATATAAAACCGATTTAAAAACTTTAAAAACTTAAACCATGACTTCCATTAACTTAAAACACCATGTCATTAATATTTGCGCATCTTTTTCGGCTTGATCGATTGTCTCTTGCTCGGTTTGGTATTAAAGGTTTCGTTTAATGTACCGACGTACCATTAAATCGAAAATTCTTTTTCTGTGCTTTAATTCACTTATCCCGAAGCTTTAATACTTCGTAAAATCACTAAATATTATAGATATCGTCTATAATTGAACCCTCGATTCTTTCAGGTTTCAATAACTATCGATCGATTAATCGCATATTCAATACGATGAATTATATATTCACGTACAATCAATACAGTGAACCCTGTATTCTCGTATAATTACTATGGTAATTCATATACCCGACATTAAATATAATGTAACTATGGTCTACCGGTTAGGGTATACCTGGTTTAGTCGGAATCGTTACATAAAGAAACCCTAGATCTAGCCTTTGAATATTTTAAACTCATAAAGGTTCAAGATTTATGGATGAATGGGTTAAGTCTTAGCCGAACATGGTTAGGGAAACGTTTATGGAATGATATAGGACCATAATAGGGTATTAAAGATGTGGAAAATGTTCCTAAAGGATCAAATTGTTACAGCCATTCGAATACATGTACAGCCCGTTCGAATAAAATATATAACTCGCATTCAATGGACATACTATATTACATTGTAATATTCGAATACATGGAGATGTTCGAATACAATTACATATTCGGATACATGTGCTCGTTCGATTACAATGTTAAGACTCGAATACAACAGTTGTATTCTAATACACGGTTAATTTCGCATGCAAATGCCTCGTTCGAATACAATGACCCTAATCGAATACATTTGATATGTTCGGGTACATCCTTACGTTCGATTGCATAAGGTTATTCGAATACATCCTTACGTTCGATTCCATAAGGTCTTTCGAATACAATCCTTATGTTCGATTACTTTGTGTCATTCAAATACAATTTATATACTCGCATACAATGCTATAATTGATTACACTGAGCAATTCGAATACATGTGTATAGCTCGATTGCAATGTATGGATTCGATAACATTAATATACTCGCATACATGGGGAGGCTCGCGTATAATGTATAAGGTCGAAAACATACATGTTTCTCATACAACATGTAGACTCGATTACATTATGCCATTCAAATACAATTCTTACACTCGCATACATGCATGAGACCGAGTACATTATACTCGGTCACATACATGCATGCATGAGACTCGATTACATTTAGCGCGAAAAGTATAGTGATAAGCTATATGACAGTGAGACGCGTCTTCAGTAGTTTGATTTAATAAAAAAATGTAGATATGATTTCATTAAAGATATAAATATTTTTACTATGCTAACATAAAGACCCGCAAGTTTTTTATTTATGCAATTTATATATTTAGTTATTTAATAAAATGGTGGATTGATATGTTTTAATTACAATGACATAAATAAATTTTCATCAAAAATAGATAAATAGTTTAAGCGGGAAATTTTTGCTAGGAATGATCGCTAAGTGGCGCGTGTCTCCAGTTATTTTACTTAATTAGACTATGTAGATTTATCAACAATTAATATTTATTTATCAAAACCTACTAATAATAATAGTAGTAGCTTGAAACCCTAAACGACTCCAAATCCATTTAATGTGATTAGTAACAACTGTTGTGTCATGTTTCATTAATTTATACTCTCTTGTTACTTTTATTATCTACAAATGTAATGATAGCTAAACTACTCATAATATTGATAATTTAACTAATAGTATTTTAAATTAAAATTATACTTAAACTCTATCCATCTTAAGCCATATAATTATTTCGTTATAATTAATTTATATTATCGTTAACAATTAGGAGCTTTCGTCGACGTATCCCCAGGGCTCTATCATAACTTCTTACCGCTGTCTCATCATTTATTTCCACTCGTTAAGGTGAGTTTACATATCCCCCTTTTTCATCTTTTATATTTTTGGGGGTAGCGTGTGACACTCTGCAGTTTCACGATAACACCGTTAACCCAAACTTCGTTATCTTACACGCCATGCATAACATTTACGCGAGTCAGAAACGAGTCACACACATGGTTCTGTCAGTACACGTTGGTGAGTAATGTCGAGTTAGATATGTTTAAATAATTCAGAAATTGTTATGTGCTATATGATTTTATGTGTTACAAGTTTTAGTACATTAATCTCGCTTAACATGCTATTAGTTATTAAATAAGAAGATAACATCTCGAGCATAGGTTTATAATATTATCTATGTGAAAATACATGCTAAATGATTGCTTGTTTAATTCATACCTTGTTTCATGAAATTGCGATCGATTGCGCGTAATTTGTATGTTTTCACCTTCTACGAATTAATATTTATGAAGGAAAAATGAGACTTAGGTTTACTAACCTGGGTTAGTATTTAGTTTTGTTTAAAGCCAGACTTGTTTTAACGGGGACCATTTTCGTAAATTAGGATTTTAGTAGTATTAAAACAAAACCAACCCAAACCTAATTCTCCAAAACCCATCGATGTCCAGCCTCCCTCCCTCTTTCACGATCCCAAATGCAACACAAACCCAAATCCTTCAATTCGATCTTAATTCATGCAATTGGCGGTGTCTTTGATTGAATCTCATCATTTCTAATGTTAATTGGTAAGTTTTAAGTATCAAATTTATGTTTTGATGAGTTATTGTAAAACCCTAGATGTTCAATCTCTGTAACTCTGATGATTATAATGTTAATTGATGAATTAGAACCTTTGGGATGACATAAACATGTTAGGGTTTGAGTTTTGATGATAACAGTTTGCTGACAGATTCATTCTCGTTTATTTATTTGTTTATAACTTGATGTTAAACGATGATTATTGATCGATTCTTGATTATAGGATATAGTATTCTGAGTCTAGTTTCCAGAAAACTAAATTTTGTAATTTTTGGACAAGTTTTGAATAGTTTTTATGATTTTACAAAAACATGTGTCAAAGCTGATGCGGATATTCAAATTCTGGTCTGTGTTCCCGACATCATTACCTGAGATTAACAAAGAAAAATGAGTTGGTTCCATTCTGAATCTTAGAATTATGAGTATAAAAGACTACCCAATTTGCCCTGCACAATTTGGATAAATGAGTTGAGAGAACCATGAAATAATTTTTTGTTGCGCAATCTGCTGAACTGTTGGTACCTATCTGCAATGATTGAATTATTGTGAGTTTTGTATGCATGAGAAAATATAATAAAAATTTGTTGAGAAACCAAATTCTTATATGCGACTTTGGTAAATTTTGTATAACTTATCATTAAGTTTTACTTAGTGAATAAAATCATTTTGTACATGTAATAATCTGTCTCGTGAACTGAATGATCATAAGTTAAGTTGTATGATGAATATTTGGTTGCTTTGCTATGATATGATGTGTGGATACTTGTTTGGACTTTTTGGTACATTTAAAATTACTTATTATCACCAACGAGTCATCGAGTCAAGTTTGTGTTTCTGTGTGAGTCCATATGTGGCTTTTAGAGTCATGTACTGTTGAACACATTCTCATAACTTAAACACTTGTACTAGGTAACAATTAGCGAGTCAAGTGCATCCTTTTGGGTTTGAGAAAAGTCTATTACACGCGACACCATGTGAGTTCATGCTTTTTCCTATTTGTTTTCTGGAGAGAAAACACAAAACAATTTTCGTATACTTGTTTTCTAGAAATAAAACACCAAACATTTCCTTATTTGTTTTCTGGATTAAAAACACTAAACTATTTTCGTATGCTTTTTTTCTGGATTGAAAACACAAAAAATTTGCCTATACATGTTTTCTGGATTGAAAACACGGTCGTACTTACATACTGGTCTTCTGGAGGAAAACGCAGCAACTTATTTAGGATTTGTGTAATTTTATATATATCACAAGTGTATACTAGATGCCCTCATATCACTTGAAGTCCTTACATACCTTGAACCGTTAGGATGGGATCGCGGGGAAATTTATGTAGTACTACTGGGTTTGACAAACCCCACCTGCTAAAAGTCGACTGAAGGTCGGACGGGTGTAAATTGCCTAACATACTTGCGCCAGCATTCTGTGACATACCTTGTAAGAATCCATACAAACAGTCAGCTTCGGTTCAAACGTCTAGTAGCTTGTAAATGGATTAGCTACCCTGATATATTTGAAAAATGCTAAATCTACTTACACCTATACTACTTATGCTACGTATACCACATATACTATATACTACATTTTTACTACAACTTTTGAACTCACCAACCTCGTGTTGACCCTTAAGTATTTATACTTGCCCAGGTTGCTAGATGTGCCAAGGAGTGTGTTGCATTGCCTATGTCAGGAGTCATAGTTGTCGCATGAACTTTTATTTAACATTGTATTCATTTGATGGGTTGTGCATGTTTGAGCACGTGGTTTATTCTTTTAAACCATTTACCTTACGCTTCCGCAAAACTTTAAACTCTTTGGTTTGGTTTTTGTTTTCTCATGTTTGAATGATACTTAGGGGGTGTTTTGGATTGCTTATTTTCACCAACTTATAACTTATAAACCTTTTGAGAAGTAATAAGGTGTTTGGGATTGCTTATGTTGTGAGAGGAAAAGTTCCATCAGTTACATTTTTGTAACTTTTTAACTTGATGAAAAGTTATAAGGAGGTAAGATAAGGAATCCCAAACATCCCCTTAAATAATGTTTTGAATATTTGATGTTTGATATAACAAATGAGTTGGATCCTGGTGTGTCACGCGCCTCGCGGTTAGACTCTGTTAGTCGAAATTTGAGGGTGTTGCATAGCATGTATACCTTATTCACTTTTACTTATGTTTTATTACCGCATCTATTCAAGAAGCAATTCAGTATATGTTTATATATGATTATTGTATGCTCTATGTGCTTAAATATTTATTTTATGTTTGGTGGTTGGTATCTCATCCTCATCTATTCTAATCTAGTATGATCATACATTTACCCAAGTACATTGATTTTGTATCAATAGGAACGGATCCACATTTATTTAGTTGTTTACGTTTTCACACGATTTATAATGCTCACCGTTTGCATATGAATTGTGATTTACTTATCTATATATATATATTAAACTAAAACATATGTAATCTCAACAACATTTGTGTTGACAAACTCTATTTTTACACATGTTACAGGTACAAGTAATTGTCATTGTTCAAGATCGAAGAAATTAGTTCTACCTTAGGATATTATTCAAAATACAAAACATGATGTATTTGTTTCTTATTATTGAAATTGTGTACTTGTTTAGTGTTAATGAAATTAAAGAATTATTTTCACTTTTGAAATCAAAGAGTTGGCAGTAGTGATAACCTGGCTGATTTGTTCACCAAGCCAATAGATAAAACTAGATTCAACATTCTATAAAAAGCTTTAGGCATGATCAACTCTGATGAAGTCTGATTAACGATATATGCTCAATGTGCTAACTTATTATCTGTTCAAAGGTCTTAAGCGATTTATATGTGATTTGTGAATTTGATATGCTTGATATGTGCTCAAATAAGCATGCCTGACTTAGGTATCTATGTTGGTTAGGTATGTTTCTATGACTAGGATACATGATAGTTTGATGGGTGTGATTAAATTTGCTTTGAAATGTTTATCTGCATACTTGATCATGAGTTGATGGTTTGAAATGATTATGTGATTAGGGTAGGTAAGGCTATGCATGTTTTATCTTGATTAGAACTGCATGTTAGCCTACTTGTACTTATGCATAAATTAGATCTGCTGATTGTGTTTGATTATGTTACAGTTTGCTTGTGTCAAATATTTGTTTTGGTCATAAAACCTTTTTGCTAAAATGAACATTTTCAAAGAAGTTTTTCAAAGTAAATTGTTTTTTGACAAATGAGAAGTTTAATGGTGTTGAGATATGATAAAACTATTTAGTTCAAGCTTTAAAGAAGCTTAAAATATTTTTCAATGAAAAATGATCCAACCTTTTGGCAAATGATAGTAGATTGATTATTTATACCAATCATATGGATTTAATAAGCTGAAAATGCTATTAGTGCAGTCATTGATATGTATGGTAGCTTTCCATGATGTGTAAAAGCTAAGGTGATATAAACAAAATGAATATGCTAAGCTTAATGTGGAGATACATTGTTGAAATATGCATGTTTCAAGGTAAATCTCTCCAAATGATAGGCAGAAAAGTAACTACCCTATGATACACAAGCCTGTTGGTATTTGGTCACTCAAAATGAATCATTTTATACATACATATATATACATATATATATATATGACATAACAACTTTGAGCAAATGGATTATACATCAACCAAAAGTTGATATAGTTCACAAACATGAGGGTTTAAACTAGAACTACATAGCTGGGGTATCATTGTAAGTCCTAAAAGCCTTGAATGTAAGGCATGTATGTCTGTATTGTGTGGCATTTAAGTCCAACATTCAACCCTAAAGTTTGAAAAGTTGTATTCATTCAGAAATTTATAAAATGCTCCGTAATTAAAATATTTCGACTAAATATCAGGGGGGTTGAATTGGGAAGTTCCTTAAGAATTCCCACCATTTTGACTCCCCTCTCCTTGAAGATGATTTGTGTGACGGAAATGTAGGAACTGTAAGGGGACACAATTGTTCTCCGAACCATTGCCACCAAGGCTTGCGAGCCTATGTAAAAGCAATGCACATAAATCTCAATCAACCATGAGACCCGGTTGCTTTCCTGGAGGTTTCGGCGAGGGTGTGAAACTTATTAAGTCAACGCATATTAAAAGTCCACGAATCTACTAACCTCATTGTAATAAGCGTGGTCATGTGACGACCACACCCTTAACTGATAACCCAATTCACGGAGATATGCGGCTAACCTCATTGTAATAAGCATATTCCTTATGATGATTTAGTTGAAAAAATGGGTGGAAAAATCCATGGTGATACATGGATACCCCAACTATTCACCTCAACGCTCTCATCTTGATTTTAATCAATTTTAAATCTATTACTGGAAAATTAAGCCATAGTGATACATGGGTATTTCAACGATAAAATTTTTGTTTAATTTTTTTAATTTTGTTATGAATGATTATTTCCTCGTTTTGTTGGAACAAGCTCATGATGATTCATGTACGTCTCGACCCCCGATTTATTTTTTTGTTTCATTTAATTATCAATTTTATCAATACTCCCAAGTTAAGGTCATTAAAATTTTTATTTTTTTTACCCTCATGAATTTTCACAAAACTTAAAATTTCGCATAGTTATACAATTTATCCAAAAACCTAATAAATTTTTGCATTTCGTCCTTGTAGCATGTTTTCTTCCCGCCTCATCATCCAAAAACCTAACAATTTATCCAAACTATAATGATTGGTTTCACGAATTAAGCCTCATCATCCCGAATATTGTCACTCCTTTGGAGTGTGCCATTGATGTACATCTCGGGTTTGCCTATACAGATCCAAGAATCCGTTCTAAGCTGTGACCTGAAAATCCTTCATGATGTCATCACTTTAGCTAGTAACCTCACCGAAAACCACATCAAGGACGGGATGTTACATCCCGTTTTCTAGTTTCGGTTAATAAATGAAAATACGAGTTATTATGAGTCGGGCTAGTGTTGGGTTAAATGGATATGGGTTATGGACTTGGGTTATGAAAGAAAGAAGGAAAGACCATGGGCTTAAGCCCATGATCCATAATTATATAAGTCATAATTACCCATTTAATCATTCATTTCACACATATTCCATACACCACCACAACACACACTTAATCTCTCTATCTAGTTTTCCTTTTCTCTAGCCGAACCAAGAAGGAAGAATCGATTCCGACCCGAAGTAATGATAGTATGATGTTATATGAACTAAAACCCGTTAGATTTAGTCACGAAACGATGAGCAGACACCGCTAAACCGTTTAAGTCACGAGATCCGGATGGAATCGGGTATAAACTGAACCTAAGATGATCTTAAGGATCGCCCTAGCTCAGATCTGGATCAAACGAGACGAAAAATGGTGAAAAATGGTGGAAAACGAGTCAGATCTCGTTTTTCCTGTGAAAACGCGGTTTTCCGGCGACGGCACCGGAAAAGCGGTGGGTACGAGGAAGGGTATGTCAGAGAATGTTCCTGACATTCTCTGACCTAACCCTAATTCATTACGGAGAGTTAACGAACTGGAGGTGGTTCGTCAAGGTAATTCGCTAAGGGAAGCCTAACGAACTAGTCCTAGTTCGTATCCTGATTCGTCATAGAAAAGATAGCGGATTAACCTTAGTTCGTTATACTCATTCGTTAAAGGTAGATAACTAACTAGAAGGTTCAGTTCATTACTGAGGGGTCATTCGCTATAGAGTTCAATTCGTCAAAGGACCAGTTCGCTATGGGGTCCAATTCGTTACATAGACCGGTTCGATTCATTATAAAAGTAACGAATGGGTCATTCGTTATGAACCCGATTCGTTAAGAACCAAGTAACGAACTAGAAGTTTATAAAAGGACAGAACAGTCCCTTGGACTTAGAAAAAAAAAGAATGATTTAATTACAAAGAAGCCATTGAACTTTTTAAGTTAGCAAATTAAATAATTAATTAAATTCTAATGAAAAATGTGTTAAGACAGCTCGACCCCAGCCAGGGGCTCTGCTCCTTGGACCCTGCTAGGGGCTGCCGCCCCAAGACCCCGCTGCCAGGGGCGCTGCCCCCGGATCCCCGTCCGTTGAGGGTTATAAATAAACTAACGACAAGTTATGGGTAGCGATAGATAATTGATACGTGTAATTGTTATACAGTTAGTCGTGCATAGCTAAGGAAAGAAATTACAATTAATGGCGAACGTAATCGAGTTCAGGTGAGTTTCTAGCCCCATTCCTTGTTATTTTTTCGGGGCTGTGTGCATACTCGATGTGATTAGTTAATACATTTATCCTAAGTGATAAGTGTATGCTATATATGTATTATGAGAAATGTATGAATGATTTCTTGTCGGTACATGAACGATCTTCGGATATTGCATGTACTGCCAGGTAATGGTTGATGTTATATGTATGTTGTAAGATGAAGAATTAATTATGTATGTACGTGTGAAAATTACGATTATGTATATAGAAAAGTATACTATGGAGGTATGGAAGAAAGGGTGACCGAACCCTAATAATATCCGAGGATGGAAGGTGACCGGACCCTAATAATATCCGAGGATGGAGGGTGCCGGACCCTAATAATATCCGAGGATGAAGGGTGACCGGACCCTAATAATAACCGAGGATGGAGGGTACCGAAACCTAATAATATTTGAGGTATGTAGGGTGAAATTCCCTTTATAATGTAAGGTTAGTTATGAATGTATATGAAATATTGATGAACAGGTTAAGTATGTAATACGTACCTTCGGGCACGTATATGTGTATATAAAGTAAGTTATGTGATTAACTAGAACTCACTCAGCGTAGCTGACTTTTAGTATGCACGCAGGTTAACAGATTGTGATAGTTGGTTTGAGCAGGACACATGGCAAGATCGAAGAGGCTGGCATCTGAGGATCTGTTATGATGTTTGATATTATATGCTATGCAATATTTTAAAAGGACAAGTTATGAACGTTTGTAATGAATGGTTGACTTTTATTATTATTCCGCGAAAGTTTTAATAAACTCTGATATGTAGAACTGTGTTTATGAGTAAATCCAACACCAAATGTAGGGCACCGGTAACAGGGCCTTACACGGGACCTTGATGTGGAAGAATTCCATGAAGCAAATGATAAGAGTGCACTCGAGCCCACTAAAAAATTAAAACCTGAAGCCTCTAAGCCCAACTCCACCCAGCACAACAATAATAACTCTTCCCACTACCATAACAATATAAGAAAGTCTGATTCCCAAAACTATCCCTTGGCCCAATCACAAGCCCTGCCCACCAAGAAGCCCTACACAGGTGTAACAACTCGGACTTTTCAAAATCGATATTTTCGTTAAATACCGATCCTTTTCGTTGTTTGGGATATTTTTATCGCGGAAATATATTATTCTTAATTATTTATTTATTATATATATTCAAAGCTTTCATGTTTTGGCAAAATTGACCCTAAACTAAAGTTCAACTCAAGAAGGTTTCCAACTTTATAGTGAAAGGACTAATATTATAAATACTAAGTATTATAATTCATATCCAGTGATTCAGGCCCATATCCTTTTTACCCGAACCCGTTTATGCGTAAACCCGTTTGTAAACTATGTTTCTTGGACCAAAATTCTTGCTTTTGATATGGAAATTGAATCAAAATCATATTGTTCTTACCTTTTTGGGCCACACCGACATCCCAATTTTTTTATATCAATCTTTTTTGATTCGTATCTCGTTTTAACCTTAACCGACCCTAACCCTAACGTGTTATTTATATAAACGATGCTATAATTCAATTATATCGGCAGACACTATCCTTACCCTAGCGAAAACAATAACCCCATAGTTAATTGGTTTATAATCTTATGTTTATACCCGTTTTTGTTCGAGTTCTGGCCGTCACGTTTATATCATCCTTCACCATCGATTAGTGATCCAAACAGGTAATCATTTCATGCTTTCAGTTCACGATTTGATGATTTATGAAAGCCTTAACGTTAATTGAACCAAACCTTAACAGATTATCGGATTGAGATTTCTAGGGTTTCTTTTTAATTTGGGTTTGAATCTGAGTCTGCGTCTGTTATATTTATTTCTTTGCGAGCTTTAATCAAAGCTCAAGCCAGCACAGTTGGCTGGCGTGTTACTGTCAAGAGTTGTTGGCTGGGGGTCACGGGTTCGAACCCCCCAGCAAGTATTTTGTTTATATTTTTTATTTTAATACATATATTATATTACTAATATATTTAATCAAGTGGAGTGAGTGAATATAATAATTATTCGATATTATATGAAAACCGACATTGTAACTCGTTGTTTTTTTGAAGTGTTTATTAAAAACCTTGTGTGTGTGTATATATATATACATAATTACATATGTATAAATATATTAAAATTTGGGAGTTTTATAATTAAAAACCGATATTATATGTATAAGAGTTAAGAAACTTTTATAAATATCATAAATATAAATATATTATATATATATATATATATATATATATATATATATATATATATTATGTAACATCCTAAAATTTTTATATGATAAATAAAAGAAAGTTATGTTTAGTAATTTCACGTTTTAGTTATTTAATGTCGAGAAAGGAACGGGTCATGGGCTTAGATTACGTAAGATGGGTTAAATGAGAATGGGCCTTGGGTCCGTGGGCTCGAGAGATATAAATACCCATCCCGAGCCCAAAATACCATTTCACTAACTCCCTTTCACACCCACACCCAAACACTCTCAATTCTAGAGAGAGAAACTAGAGAGAGAAAGTTCTCAAATCACAAATCCGAGTTCACAATCTTGTTCCTAGTCGTTTTTGGTAAGTCCCTCTTGAAAATCATCCGTTTTCATAACCATTTTCGGCCTCAAACCGAGCAAAAACTCCCATTTTCGTAACTTGAGTTTTCGGGTCAAAAACCGCCTTGTTTTGGTGTCAAAATGCAAGCTTTTGTGTTTAAAAGTACTAGGAATCGATAGCCCTTTCAATCCCGAGCATTTCCATGTCAAAAACTTCGATTTTGGGTCAAAAATCTGGAAAATCTGGAAAACCCGTAGTTTTCTCCGTCGCCCAGCTTGAAGGAGTCGAATCAGACTCATTCGATCGAATCAGTCGATCGAATCAGTCCATTCGATCGAATGTGTAGATCGAACAAGTCCAGTCGACCGAATAGGGAAGCAACCGAACGGTCTCCATCTTATTCGACCGAATGAGCTTCATATCCGACCGAACGAGTTCCTATTCGATCGAACAAGTGCCATGTCCAACCGAACGAGTTTTCCCAACTGGTTCGATCGAGTGTGTGTCTAGTTCGATCGAGTGTGCCTCAGATTCGATCGAATATGTCCCTATTCGACCGAATCAAGCCAGAACCAAGCCGAACGAGTTTTCCCAACTGGTTCGATCGAGTGTGTGTCTAGTTCGATCGAGTGTGTCTCAGATTCGATCGAATATGTCCCTATTCGATCGAATCAAGCCAGAACCAAGTTGTTTCCAAGATTCGCCTGAAGTGAAGTTCGTTTATGAAATAAATTAAAAACCTAATGGAAAATGTGTTAAGGCGGTTATCGAAAATGAGTAGTGGTAATAGTAGTAGTAGTAATTGATATGTGTAAATATTATACAGTTAGCCGAGCCCAGTTAAAGAAAGGAATTACAATCAACGGCGAGCGTAACAGGATCCAGGTGAGTTTCTAGCCCCATTCCTTGTTATGTTTTCGGGGCTGTGTGCATACTTGATGTGTTGTTAATACATTTATCCTAAGTGATAAGTGTATGCCATATGTGATATATGTGATATGTATGAATGATTGCTTGATGGTACGTGAACGATCTTCGGATATTGCACGTACTGTCAGGTTGTAACGTTATAAATATGGTAAGTATGATATGTATGAACGATTGCTTGATGGTACGTGAACGATCTTCGGATATTGCACGTACTGTCAGGTTGTAACGTTATAAATATGGCAAGTATGATATGTATGTTTATGTGTATGAACGTAATAAAGTTAATAAAAGAAGGAAATGACGGTTGTATGGTTGTATGGTTACGAAAAGGGTACCGAGCCCAAATAATACTCGAGGTATGATGTATGGTTGTATGGTAACGAAGAGGGAATCGAACCCTACTAATATTCGAAAACAAGGGACCAGACCCTAATAATATCTGTGATGTTAGGGACCAGACCCTAATAATATCTGTGATGCAAGGGACCAGACCCTAATAATATCTGTGATGTTAGGGACCAGACCCTAATAATATCTGTGATGTTAGGGACCAGACCCTCATAATATCTGTGATGTTAGGGACCAGACCCTTATAATATCTGTGATGTTAGGGACCAGACCCTTATAATATCTGTGAGGTTATAGGGCGAAAGGCTCTTTAAAACGTATGATTATGAATGTAAAGAAAGTATGTAAGTAAGAATGAAGGTATGAGTACTTATGTGTGTATGAAAGAAAGTTATGAGGTTAAGTACGTATGTATGTAATAAGGTATTGTATGGTATTGTATGATTAACTAGAACTCACTCAGCGTAGCTGACTTTTAGTATGCACGCAGGTGAGTAGGTTGAGACAGCTGGCTTGAGTGGAGGACACATGGCAGAAGACTAAAGCCTGGCATCTGAAGATCCGATATGTTTTATAAGTTACGTTTTGATTTTTAAAGACAAGAGGAATGTTTAAAGACATGATTATGAATTGATATGTAATGTTTTATGAAAGTTTTATATTCCGCGTAAAGTTTTTAATTAACTCTGATATTTAGAACTGTGTTTATGAGTAAATCCAACACGAAAGTAGGGTTACCGGTAACGGGGCCTTACAAGTTGGTATCAGAGCAAAGTTCGAGAGATTTAAGCATCCTACATGCTTAGACTCGAACAGAGAATGGGATTTAAGTAAGAAAGGAAAGAAGATGCCAGTTCAAGAATGCCATGTGTCGCTCAAGCAAGATCAGTAAAGGTAAAGTGCATGATTAAATGATGTATGTTAATAAGAAAGGATATGTGAACGATAGGGATAGGAATAATTGACTGTTTAAATTGACAAACTGCTTAAGTAGAACCAGCACAAATAGACTCATAAAGGGAAGTGTATATGACACGGAAAGTAACGTGATCAGCTAATCACAACTGGCCACTGTTATTACCTGTTAGCCTTACTATCCTTGTACTAGATAGTTCCTTGAGTGATGATGTTTGTGTTTTCTCATATAGGATACTGATGGCTGGAGCTGGAGAATTTGTTGAAGCTGGGGGTCGCACTGGACGTCGTGGCAGGCCTCGTCTTGTCCGGCAACCCTCGGTAGAAGAAGCTTCCCACACCGAAGATGAAGGAAGCGCAGCTGGAGGGGACCAGAACAACAACGAGGAAGTTCAACTTAGCCCTGCAGTTCAAGCAGCCATTGTTCAGGCTGTAGTTGCTGCTGTGAAGAATCTGAACCCCGAAGGATCTGCTGGAAGCCGTGAACGAACTGCTGAAGGGGCAGGTGGTGATGGAAGGAATGATGGGGAAGAGGAAAGAGGCGCCTCGAGTGGGGGTAAGTCTATAAAAGTTGATGACAGGAGAGGAGGCCAAGGTGGGTGCAGCTATAAATCCTTCAAAGGTTGTGACCCGCCTAAGCTGACTGGTTTAGGAGACGCAATCGCTACTCTCCAGTGGATAACCGCTATGGACAAGGTTATCCGCATTAGCGAATGCCGTCCCGACCAAGCTGTGGGCTATGCTACTCAGTCATTCATAGATGAGGCTATGTATTGGTGGGAGAGTGTGGAGCAGAGGAAGACCCGTGAAGAGATCAAAGGGATGAAGTGGGAAGATTTGAAAGAGTTGGTAATGAAGAAGTTCTGTGCAGATGCCGAGGTTGAAAGAACGGAGATGAAGTTCCAGAATTTAAAAGCCGGTATGATGACGCATCGTGAGTATACCACGGAGTTCAACCGACTATCTAGGTTGGTGCCTGACATGGTTGACACCGAGGTCAAGAGAATCAAGTGTTATGTGAGGGGGTTGCCACAAAAGGTCCGCATGTTAGTCAGGGCGATTCAACCTGCTACTTTTGATTCGGCTGTTGGACTCGCGGAAATGGTCTATGCTGACGTGGCCGCGGATGATAGGGTGGAAAGGGACGAAGAGAAAGAGAAGAAAGGGGTCACTCCTGCTAAACGACCCGGTACTCAGTTATGGAACTCCAGGGATAAGAAACAAAAAGTGTGGGAGAAGAGATCGTGTAAGACCTGCGGAAAGAGGCATGGTGGTGAGTGCAAGTGGGGTAAAAGTTCTAATGTTTGTCTCAAATGTGGAAAGGCTCATGGTGGAGAATGCAGAATGGGGTCGAATGCCTGTTATAAGTGTGGGAAGGTAGGGCATTATGCCAATGAGTGCAGTGCGAAGCCAGCATGTTACAAATGTGGCAAGACAGGCCATATGTCAAGGGAGTGCACTGAAGGTGTAGCTGGAGGTAGTGGAAAGAAGGATGCCGATCAAGCTAGGCCCAGAAATAGAGCCTACATGCTGACCCAGGAACAAGCCAGGCAGATTCCGGATGTCGTCACAGGTACGTTTCTAGTGAACGATGTTTCCGCTTCTGTATTATTTGATTCTGGTGCGAATAGAAGTTTTGTAGCTACGACGTTTAGTAAACTAGCTAAAATGAAAGGCTGCCGAGTGTCTGAAACTTTTGTAGTAGAAACCGCAAGTGACACTTCGGTGAAAATAACAAAAATGGTGAAGAATTGTAAGATAGAGTTAGAGGGACATGAGTTCCCTGTTACCTTGTATGTTATGGCCTTAGGAGGGTTCGATGTAGTCTTGGGTATGGATTGGTTGTCTGAGTTTGAGGCTCAGATAGTATGTAAAAGTAAGATGATAAGGTTAAAGTCATTGGATGGTAGTGCGGTGACGGTTTATGGTGATAAGGAGAGTTATGGACTTAATGTCATTTCGATGATAAAAGCCGAGGGTTTGTTAAGGCGAGGGTGCGGTGCCTACCTGGCGTATGTTGTCAACGCTACGGCCGAGACGAAAGAAATGAAAGATGTTCCTATTGTGCGCGACTACCCAGAAGTATTCCCTGAGGATCTTCCGGGGTTGCCACCGGAGCGAGAAATAGAATTTCAGATAGATTTAATACCAGGAGCCCAGCCCGTCGCGAAAGCGCCTTACCGTCTAGCACCGTCCGAGATGAAGGAATTAATGTCCCAACTGCAAGAACTCCTCGATAAGGGTTTTATCAGACCGAGTGTTTCTCCGTGGGGCGCACCGGTTTTGTTTGTGAAGAAAAAGGATGGAAGTATGAGAATGTGCATAGACTATCGTGAGTTGAATAAGCTTACGGTAAAGAATAGATACCCCTTGCCTAGGATTGACGATCTGTTTGACCAACTGCAAGGTTCGAGTTGGTTCTCACGAATAGATCTCAGATCAGGCTACCATCAGCTGAAGGTGAAAGAGGTAGACATCCCTAAAACAGCGTTCCGAACGCGGTATGGACACTACGAGTTCCTTGTAATGTCATTCGGTCTAACAAATGCTCCTGCAGCATTTATGGACATGATGAATAGGGTGTGTCGACCGATGTTGGATAAGTCGGTTATCGTCTTCATCGATGATATATTGATTTATTCAAAGAGTGAGTCTGACCATGCCGAGCATCTGAGAGAGGTATTGGAAGTTCTGAAGAAAGAAAGGTTGTACGCCAAGTTTTCGAAGTGCGCATTCTGGTTAAGAGAAGTGCAATTTTTAGGTCATGTGGTTAATCCGGAGGGGATTACCGTGGACCCAGCTAAGATTGAAGCGATAACGAATTGGAAGACTCCGCAGAATCCGACTGATATACGAAGTTTCCTAGGGTTAGCCGGCTACTATAGGAGATTCATCGAAGGTTTCTCCAAGATAGCCGCACCGCTGACCGGTATGACCCGAAAGACGATAGTATTCAATTGGGGAAAGTTTCAGGAGGAAGCCTTTGAAGAATTGAAGAAGAGACTCACGCAAGCTCCAATCCTTACTTTACCCGATGGTGATGAGGATTTTGTTGTTTGTGCTGATGCCTCGCATCAAGGGTTAGGTTGCGTGTTGATGCAACGAGGGAAGGTGATAGCCTACGCGTCTAGACAGTTGAAGGTCCATGAGAGTACTTATCCGACGCATGATTTGGAGTTAGCAGCTGTAGTGCATGCTCTTAAGATATGGAGGCATTATCTGTACGGCACTAAGTGTACTATCTATACCGATCATAAGAGTTTAAAGTACTTCTTCGAGCAGAAAGAATTGAACATGAGGCAGAGAAGATGGTTAGAATTGATAAAGGATTACGACTGTGAGATTAAGTATTACCCCGGTAAAGCTAACGTGGTCGCTGATGCGCTAAGTCGTAAGAATGAGGAAGTCCTTGCAACCGTGAAATCATACAAGTTGATCATGAACTCAAGTCTTTTTGAAGAAATCATCAAAGTGCAGTCAGAAGTGTTAGTAGACGAAGGGTTAGTAAAGAAAGAAAGGATTTATGGCCAGCAAGATGAGTTGATGGAAAACACTCATGGAGTTAAGACTAGGTTCGACCGTATGTGGATCCCACGCCATGGTGATCTTAGAAGTCGAATCTTAGATGAAGCTCATAAGTCAAGGTACTCAATCCATCCAGGAGCTACAAAGATGTACCAAGACTTGAAAAGAGATTACTGGTGGCCAGGAATGAAGAACGATGTAGTGGATTATGTTAGTAAGTGCTTAACTTGCTTACAAGTCAAAGCCGAGCACCAAAAGCCTTATGGGATGATGCAACCGCTAGAGATACCTGAGTGGAAATGGGAACACATCACCATGGATTTCATAACTAAGCTACCTCGTACAGCTAAGCAACATGATACCATCTGGGTGATTGTGGACCGTTTGACCAAGAGTGCTCACTTCCTGCCCATACGAGAGGCCATCTCGTCAGAAACGTTAGCAAGCTTGTTCATCAAGGAAGTGATAACCAAGCATGGAGTACCGTTATCGATCGTGTCTGATAGGGATACACGGTTTACTTCGAGGTTCTGGAAGAAATTTCATGAAGCTATGGGGACGAGGTTGAACATCAGTACGGCGTATCATCCTCAAACCGATGGACAGTCTGAAAGGACGATCCAAACCCTTGAGGATATGCTACGTGCTTGCGTTTTAGATTTTGGTGGAAGTTGGGATGATCATCTGCATCTGGCAGAGTTCTCCTATAACAACAGTTACCATTCGAGTATTGGTATGCCACCGTTTGAGATGCTGTACGGTAGACGATGTAGAACCCCGGTGTGTTGGGGTGAGATTGGTCAGAAGGAAATGGGAAGTATAGAAGTGGTTCAAGAAACGTCTTCAAAGTTCGATCAGATCAAAGCAAGAATGAAAGCCGCTCAAGACAGACAAAAGTCTTATGCGGATAAGCGGCGACGACCAATTGAGTTTAACGTTGGCGACTATGTGATGCTTAAGGTCTCGCCTTGGAAGGGGATTATCCGTTTTAGGAAAAGAGGAAAGTTGAGTCCGAGGTACATTGGACCGTTCAAGATTGTAAAACGTGTGGGTGAAGTAGCTTACAAACTGGATTTACCCGATGAGTTAGAAGGAATTCATTCAACCTTCCATGTTTCTCATCTGAGGAAGTGTCTAGCTGATGACACGTCTCACGTGCCCTTAATGGACATCGAGGTTGATGAACAATTGAACTACATCGAGCAACCGATAAAGATCGTTGATCGCAAGGAGAAGCAGCTTCGTCACAAGATTATACCCTTGGTCAAAGTGATATGGAAACACCGCAAGGGATCAGATGCTACTTGGGAAGTCGAGGATGAGATGCGCAAGTTTTACCCTAGTTTGTTTTTGTAATAGTTAGGTTTCGGGGACGAAACCTCTTTAAGGGAGGAAGACTTGTAACATCCTAAAATTTTTATATGATAAATAAAAGAAAGTTATGTTTAGTAATTTCACGTTTTAGTTATTTAATGTCGAGAAAGGAACGGGTCATGGGCTTAGATTACGTAAGATGGGTTAAATGAGAATGGGCCTTGGGTCCGTGGGCTCGAGAGATATAAATACCCATCCCGAGCCCAAAATACCATTTCACTAACTCCCTTTCACACCCACACCCAAACACTCTCAATTCTAGAGAGAGAAACTAGAGAGAGAAAGTTCTCAAATCACAAATCCGAGTTCACAATCTTGTTCCTAGTCGTTTTTGGTAAGTCCCTCTTGAAAATCATCCGTTTTCATAACCATTTTCGGCCTCAAACCGAGCAAAAACTCCCATTTTCGTAACTTGAGTTTTCGGGTCAAAAACCGCCTTGTTTTGGTGTCAAAATGCAAGCTTTTGTGTTTAAAAGTACTAGGAATCGATAGCCCTTTCAATCCCGAGCATTTCCATGTCAAAAACTTCGATTTTGGGTCAAAAATCTGGAAAATCTGGAAAACCCGTAGTTTTCTCCGTCGCCCAGCTTGAAGGAGTCGAATCAGACTCATTCGATCGAATCAGTCGATCGAATCAGTCCATTCGATCGAATGTGTAGATCGAACAAGTCCAGTCGACCGAATAGGGAAGCAACCGAACGGTCTCCATCTTATTCGACCGAATGAGCTTCATATCCGACCGAACGAGTTCCTATTCGATCGAACAAGTGCCATGTCCAACCGAACGAGTTTTCCCAACTGGTTCGATCGAGTGTGTGTCTAGTTCGATCGAGTGTGCCTCAGATTCGATCGAATATGTCCCTATTCGACCGAATCAAGCCAGAACCAAGCCGAACGAGTTTTCCCAACTGGTTCGATCGAGTGTGTGTCTAGTTCGATCGAGTGTGTCTCAGATTCGATCGAATATGTCCCTATTCGATCGAATCAAGCCAGAACCAAGTTGTTTCCAAGATTCGCCTGAAGTGAAGTTCGTTTATGAAATAAATTAAAAACCTAATGGAAAATGTGTTAAGGCGGTTATCGAAAATGAGTAGTGGTAATAGTAGTAGTAGTAATTGATATGTGTAAATATTATACAGTTAGCCGAGCCCAGTTAAAGAAAGGAATTACAATCAACGGCGAGCGTAACAGGATCCAGGTGAGTTTCTAGCCCCATTCCTTGTTATGTTTTCGGGGCTGTGTGCATACTTGATGTGTTGTTAATACATTTATCCTAAGTGATAAGTGTATGCCATATGTGATATATGTGATATGTATGAATGATTGCTTGATGGTACGTGAACGATCTTCGGATATTGCACGTACTGTCAGGTTGTAACGTTATAAATATGGTAAGTATGATATGTATGAACGATTGCTTGATGGTACGTGAACGATCTTCGGATATTGCACGTACTGTCAGGTTGTAACGTTATAAATATGGCAAGTATGATATGTATGTTTATGTGTATGAACGTAATAAAGTTAATAAAAGAAGGAAATGACGGTTGTATGGTTGTATGGTTACGAAAAGGGTACCGAGCCCAAATAATACTCGAGGTATGATGTATGGTTGTATGGTAACGAAGAGGGAATCGAACCCTACTAATATTCGAAAACAAGGGACCAGACCCTAATAATATCTGTGATGTTAGGGACCAGACCCTAATAATATCTGTGATGCAAGGGACCAGACCCTAATAATATCTGTGATGTTAGGGACCAGACCCTAATAATATCTGTGATGTTAGGGACCAGACCCTCATAATATCTGTGATGTTAGGGACCAGACCCTTATAATATCTGTGATGTTAGGGACCAGACCCTTATAATATCTGTGAGGTTATAGGGCGAAAGGCTCTTTAAAACGTATGATTATGAATGTAAAGAAAGTATGTAAGTAAGAATGAAGGTATGAGTACTTATGTGTGTATGAAAGAAAGTTATGAGGTTAAGTACGTATGTATGTAATAAGGTATTGTATGGTATTGTATGATTAACTAGAACTCACTCAGCGTAGCTGACTTTTAGTATGCACGCAGGTGAGTAGGTTGAGACAGCTGGCTTGAGTGGAGGACACATGGCAGAAGACTAAAGCCTGGCATCTGAAGATCCGATATGTTTTATAAGTTACGTTTTGATTTTTAAAGACAAGAGGAATGTTTAAAGACATGATTATGAATTGATATGTAATGTTTTATGAAAGTTTTATATTCCGCGTAAAGTTTTTAATTAACTCTGATATTTAGAACTGTGTTTATGAGTAAATCCAACATGAAAGTAGGGTTACCGGTAACGGGGCCTTACAATTTAAATGATTAAATCAACATTTTTATATACTATAAGCATATAAATTTTTACATAATAATTTTATTTATAATAGTAATTAAAAGTTATATAAAAATAATGAAGGTTTAACAAATCTAAGTAATATGATTTTATAATAATAATAATAATAATAATAATAATAATAATAATAATAATAATTAACCATCTAGATTCTTGACTGTTTATTAGATCCGTTAATTATCTATATTTATTTGTTTCCGCATCTATTCTTTATTAGACATTAGCTTCAAAGCTTGTCCTACCATTCTCATCCTTATTCTATTGTTATTCCCGTTTGCTCGTCTGCTAAGGTGAGTATTTCATTCCCCTCTTTTACTTATTTTAACCGTTTTGGGGACATATGCGTTCGTAGATATTTTTATATTATATAGTACTCAACCGCAACTGTTTATCCTTGTGTGTTTATCAGTTTGCCTAACTTGCTATTTGCTTACTTGCTTTGTTTGAATGTTACTTGCTTATTTACCGATGTCCATTTTAATGGCCCGGTTTAGTCCTTGCTTGGTAACCAATGTCCATTTATATGGATTGGTTAGCCCTTTCTTTTATGGTTAGCTTTGTTTATAATTGTGTTGACTGTTATGTGCTATGGCTTATCTGTATATCTCACATGAACAGTTTTCACTTTTACTTATTATTATATGGTGTCTCAAATCTAGTGATTTACTCACTCAACCTCGTGTTGACAAAACCTATTTGTATTTTTAACGCATATTCAGGTGATCGTGTGACGTGATTATCAAGATTGTTTAAAGAAACTTAGGATGCATGTTAGAGAAGAAGACACAAGAATTTAATGTTAGATGTTTGTTGTACTTGTTTATTTATATGTTTGATGTACTTGATAATTTAATTAGATGTTTGTTGTGCATGTTAGAGAAGAAGACACAAGAATTTAATGTTAGATGTTTGTTGTGCATGTTAGAGAAGAAGACAATCAGTTCGCGCCCCGGCATTTCCGCTGTAGGTTGGGGTGTGACAACAGGATCCCACCTTTTATGTGATTCATGTAAATTTGACCATTCGCCTAACCTTAAGTGTCGTCAATGCATCCATTGCAATCGTTTTGGTCACCTCTTTACCACATTTCGTGAACACAACCAACTCCTGACTCAACCATTTACCTCACCTCTTACCCAACCCCAAACTTTATCTTATGCTCAACCGTTTACTCAAGCACCCTAAACTATTAGAGTTTGTTACAATTGTGGAGATCCTAAACATTATCGCAAATCATGCCCAAGACTCACACACATGAACCAAAGTCAATCCTACCCAACCCAAGCCACTCAATATCAAGCTTACCAAGTTAAAGTCTACCCAACTTGTAACATCCTACTTTCGATAAGGTATAATAAGATAAATTTCGTTATTTTATATTGTGTCGTTTATCAGTTTAGATAATAAACTGTACACGGTTGGGCTTGGACCTTAGAAGATGAAATATAAGATGGAATGGGCCTTAGGTCAATGGGCCTAAGGGAGTATAAGTACCCCTTAAACCGTAATCCTTTCTATTTTTATCCATCTCTACATCATAGCCTACACCTTGAAAAACACACAAACACTATCCTATAACCCGAGCCAAGATCCGAAGGTGGAAACCCGAACCCGTTGGTGCTAGATCGTCGTGACGAACCAAAACAACATCAAGACTAGACCGTGGTCGTAGATCGACTCGTTTAAGGTACGTTTATAACTAGAAATTATTCGTTTAGGTTTCGGATTTCGTCTAGAAATCATAGATCTATGTGTAAATGGTAAAAACGAATTCAACGCAACAAACCTCACTGAAATTCATTAACATTTGATGGGTTAATCGTTTGATTAAAGAAGCCGTGGGTATATGTATAAATCGCACCCTATAAACACAAATATTTGGATGAATGAAGGGTTAGGGTTTGTTGGCGCTGGTATTACGAGTTCATTGGTACCAAAATCATGTTGTTTCATCATGATTTGAAGGGTTAATTGCATATCAGACGAGCGTTGACTGTTTATTGTTCTTATCAATTTTGACTTTGACCATAGAGTCAAATTTTTGGATAAGTCTGATGATCAATTCGTTATGCCAAACGAATCATTGGTCATTCGTTAGAAAACCATAACGAATTGGACTCGTTCGTGCGTCTGCATAATGAATGAGCCCTTAATTCGTTACATATCCATTCGCTAAGAAAGATAACGAATCAGCCTATGTCCAGATAATGAATTAGCCAATGCTCAGATAATGAATCAGCCTATGTCCAGATAACGAATCAGGTGACTCGTTACTTGCCAATTCGTTATGATAAGATAACGAACCAGATGATGAATCAAGTTTTATAGGATAACGAACCATATGACGAATCAAGTCATGATAAGATAACGAATCAGGTAGCGAATCAGGATTAATTCCTTATAGAGAATGAGTTAGCGAATTAACCCAGCCAGGGGCTCTGCCCCTTGGACCCCCGCTAGAGGCAACCGCCCCTAGAACCCCGCAGCCAGGGGCGCTGCCCCCGGTCCCCCGTTCGTTGAGAGTAATAATTATACTAGAAACGAGATATGGGTAGTGATAGTTAATTCATACGTATAATTGTTATACAGTTAGTCGTGCATAGCTCAAGAAAGGATTAACCATAAACGGTGAATGTAACCGCATGCAGTTGAGTTTCTAGCCCCATCTCCTTGTTATGTTTTCGGGGTTGTGTGCATACTCGATGTGATAGTTAATACACTTACCTTAAATGGTAAGTGTATTCCATATATGATGTATGTGATAGTTATTTTGTTATGAACGTGAATGAAAGTTTGTCGGTACGTTAACGGTCTTCGGACATTGCATGTATTGACAAGGGAGGTATGTATATGAAAGATGAATGTGTATGATAGATATATGTACAACATATGAGTATGTATAAATGATTAAAGAAGTATATGTATGTTATGGGTATGCAAAGACAGTATGTACGAAGATGAAGAAGTAAGGGATAAGACCCTAAAAATATCTGAGATAGAGAAGAAAGGGATCAGACCCTAATAATATCTAAGATAGAGAAGAACAGAGGGATCAGACCCTAACAATATCTGAGATAGACAAGAAAGGGATCAGACCCTAATAATATCTGAGATAAACGAGAAAGGGATCAGACCCTAATAATATTTGAGATAGACAAGGAAAGAGAGATCAGACCCTAAGAATATCTGAGATAGAAAGGACAGTAATTATATAGTATGAAAGTAATAAAGTATGTACGTATGTATGAAGTTATGTAATGAAAGTAAATTAGTAAAGTAATTATTATGTATCTTCGGATGCATTATCGAAGGTAAGTGTATGTATTGTATGATGTGTGATTAACTAGAACTCACTCAGCGTAGCTGACTTTTAGCATGCACGCAGGTGAGTAGGATGAGACAGTTGGCTTAAGCGGGGACACATGGCAAAAGAATAAGAGTCTGGCATCTGAAGACTCATGATGCTTTATATTTAATGTATTAATTACTAAAAGACAAGAATGTTTTAAGACAAGCTATGAATTATTATTGTAATGTTATGAAAGTTTTATATTCCCCGTAAAATTTTAATTAACTCTGATATTTAGAACTGTGTTTATGAGTAAATCCAACGTCCAAAGTAGGGCACCGGTAACGGGGTCTTACACAACCCAAGTCACTCAAGCCCAAGTAAATGAACTTCAATCAATCCAAGCTCAACCCATTCAAGAAATTAGAGCCCAACCTAATCAAGCTATCCAAGCTAGCCAAAACTCATCCAACCAAGCCCAAGTCAACCAAACTACTCAAGGACAAGTATGTTACATCAACGGTTCCCAAGTCTAAGCCTCCCCTTTCATGAAGACATGATGCGCGAGGGATATTTATTTTATTTTTCTAGTTCCTTTCAATTAAATCTATTGTAGTGACTTCGCTACTTATGACCAATTCCTACAAATGTTGTGTTTTAGAACTTGGGACTATGAACATGTGCTGTACATTAGATATCTAATAGGAGTCACATATACAAATTTTATTTCAATATTTTAATACATGGCTACCCAAACCCTCCAAACTCACCACACATGGTACCCTTTTCCCATCCGATTTTATAATTTTAATTTCCAGCCTTATCTATTATTATATTCCTTCAATCATGTGATGTGTTTGTTGTGTGAACCTATTTATGTGGATAGTTATTCATGAATTCTTGCCGTCATTTCAAATATTTTGATACATCATTTTTTAGCTACTTATCTAATTTCAAAATCTCCTACATCTTTTTTTTATTTCACTTTGCTGTTATTACTTTTGATCATTTACTTAACAACTTCGTTATGTTTCACAAAGTTGTTTGCTAGTTATTATTGAGCATCAAATTTCACCCATTTATTTTGTTCCATTACTCTTGATCAGAAAATTCCATTTAATTATCAACTTAAAAAGTTTTATTTTATTCTGTTTTTTTTATCCCGCACAACGCGATGAACCATGTGCGTGATGCGATGATCTGAATAATTATGAGTGCACACATAATTATCGAAGTCCTCGCATGGAACTCATGGTGAATACAGTTATATCTCAGAATCCAGGGTGATTTTTGGTAATGAAACAAATATCGATCTGATAAGGACATGGTGGATACGCCTTCCGTACATCCTATATATAAATGTCCTTATCATACTTTCCGTTTGTAGCGTTATTCGGTTCAATCGAAAGTCTGCGTTATTTTATTTAAAAAAAACTTTTCTCTTGACACTTTTTTTCTTTTTTTATGGTTTTTCTTTAATTTCTGAACCAAATTTCTAGCAAGTTGTAAATACCGTAACATTCGCCAAGTTTGAATCCGAAAAACGCGAATCGTTTATTTCATCTTTCGTTTCATGTATTTTTCGAACGAGCGTTATTAAATAAAATCGACGAATTAATATTTTATGTGGTTATTTATTGTTCACTTTATTACATGTCACTCAGTTTTAGTTCGTCTATTTTATAAAATATTATAACTATTATTCATGTAAAAAATCTACCCCTAACCATGTTCGAACTAAACTCGACTAACCAAGCTAAACCTAGAGAACATATTGCAATTAAATCATTTTTCCCTCCCTCCTCTTCTTCTCATCAGCTTCATTAACACACCCCCCCCCCCACATCTTTCTTGATCCTTAATTCACGGTGAAAATCAATGAAATTGAGCATGATAAATCGTTTGCCAACTGATAATGCATCCACTGACACCGTAATTGCGGATATTAATCACTACTCTTGACACCTAACTGCTTGTAATTTCAACCATAACAACTGCAGCTGAATTAGGCCTTGTAACACTATAAATACACCATCTCAATTAAATTAATCAATATTACACCATCCTCCTAACATCGTGAACCTAATCCCTTAATTAATTTCTACAAAACAAAGTTGTTTTGATCAGTTTGAAGTCGTGTCCAAGCCGCAAGCCCTTATTTGACGTTCACACTCAATCCCTTGCCATTCAATGTAACAATTACATGTAATCAATTTGTTTTTTAGCAATTAACATTAACCCTAAATCAATAGCAACCAACAGTTATCAATTTAGCCGATTAGAATCCTATGGATTTTTAAGAACATGAACTAGTTATAGTGAATTTAATTTATCCTACTCAGTTATTAATCAAGTTATATTGTTGGCTTGATGACCAGCACATGTTTACGTAAGGCACGAACCGGCCTGGGGCGCGGGCTCAAGTCCCCTAGGCCCGGTTTTGGGTTTTATTTTTTTTAAACTTCTAGTTAATCATTTATTGCTATATTATCATGCTACATAAACAATATTTACGATAAACCGAACCCCCGGTTTATTGTTTTCTTATTTTTGAACCCTTATTTCCTTATTAATATGTATGTATGTGTGTGTGTGTGAGTATATATATACACACACTCACATAAACTTAACAAATAAGATAAAAATAATTTTTAAAACTCGCTTAATCTAGCAAATAATTACGCAAGCTGTAAACAAATAAATATAACACATAAGGCAAACAAATTAGCACGTATGGGGTCCTAAGCATGTTTCTAAGATTTTCCTAATGACTTATCTTAATCCTTCGGCTCTTAGACCAATTTGTCACACCTCAACCTAAGGCGGAAATGTCGGGGCGCGAATTGATTTTTCACAGCTCACAAAGTACTATCATGCAATTTTAAAGTGTGAAAGTCTCTTAGAGAACGTCATAGAGACCAAGATCTAGCCGCTAATACGATACATCAACACGAAATCGATACTTTAAATATATACTTTATTGATAGATATGGAAGAATACATTAGAGAGAAGAATAACTTATGGAGAGGATAACTTAGATCTATGTACAAGTTCTCTACTAAATTATGAGCATGAGTTACCTATTTATAGCCCATTTTACAATATACATTAAATACACACACTAGACAACTTATAAGTTATGATTGCTATGGACACCAAATCCGTGCACTAACAGTCCCTAATTAATTTATTTAATAACAAATAACATGTCAGTACATCAATTATATAATCCATGTACATAATACTTACTCGATATAAGGAATAATTTCGGATGTATTTTGCAGCACATAGAAATGTGCTTTCATGAACAGATCTGAAGAAATGTCATCCATCGATTTGCCCGTTGATAGTGGGACTCCGCCTTTATTACTTGCTCTATTCTTATTTTCAATTGAGTTCCTCAAGCTATTAGGAATAACAATAGTCTTCAAGTCTTTTTTGAATTCGTTCAAGAACTCAATCGTCTCTTCAGCAACATTCTGTTCAGCAATGCATCCTTCTGGCTTATTTTTGTTTCGCACGTGCCCCTTAATAACCTTCATACACCTTTCAAATGGATACATCCACCGAAATCATATGGGACCACATAACTTAACTTCCCAAGAAATGTGCACGGTTAAATGAACCATAACTGTTTGAACTCGATTAACCCTTAATCTATACACAGATCTTAGATCTGATATATGTATGAATACGATTAATCTAAATACGGATCTAGTTCATTGTTACACTTGATTATATGTTATATATGTATATATTTGTTGTATATATGTGACTGACAATATTATTAGTATGAAGATGAAGCTTGGGAGAGAATTGGACAGCAATTCGTTAAGGTTAAACTCCAAACTTAAACTAATTGTAAACAGTGTTCACTATATATAGAATATGGATCTAGTTCGTTAACATCCCATAACGAACTAGAGTCCACTTCGTTACATACATTAAAGTGAAATAACTTAGCGAATCACCCCGTGATTCGTTAAACATCCTTAACGAATTAGGAGGGTTACTAACTTAGATCTAGTTCGCTAAACATCCTTAGCGAACTAGACTTTACTTTAGCGAACAAACTTAATAACTTAATTATTTATTACATAAATAAAATGTCAAATACATAATAGATAAATACAAAGACTCGAGACGCAAGACCGTGCACTAACAGACACCCCCTCGTCTTGAGCTCTTTGTCTTTAAAATTACTTGATGCGCTTGGATTGCCAGTCTCTGCACCTATGGATCCAGTTTTCAAAACAAACACACACGACGCGTTGGAACTGCATAGCCAGATCGTAGTCTTCAAGTCGCTCAATCAAAATCTTGTTGTTGTGGAGCACATCGTTGTCAGTCTCGGTTAGGTAACCAGCCACATTGGATCAATTATCTTGATCAGCTCGGTCTTCAAACCTTTACCTAAAACAATGAGGGCATCGCCAGTTCTATTGTCGTAATACTAGCTGTTGAACGAGTTGATGATGTGTTGATTCAATGTCTTCACCGGCACTCGCTTCACGGTTTTTGGTGGCTTTACCTTAAGTACGAGCTTCCTCAATCCCGTCCTCGGATCAATTTCATCAATACGTTTACGAATAGGGACCTGTGGTTTGAAAAACTTGAAACCACTATTGACTTTCGAACAGCAGATGTTGATGAAACCATTCTGCATGTCGATTCCCCCCCCCCCCCTCCCCAGATTAATGAAAGGACGACAAGCTAACGTCCTCACATCCCATCTTGGTAAAGAGAGAACATCTGTCATCTTTTCATAATACCGGACGCCCTTTTCCCGCTTAACAATACAAACTTTTAATTCAAAATCGAAAAGCCAAGAAACAATGTCACCTTGAACTTTGGATACAGTCTTGAACGAAGTCATCTGATTGGCTTTTGCACGATCAGCAACTTCATCCTTCTGTTCTTGATCTACATATCTATAAGCCTCAATAACTTTACGGTATTTCTTGTTTCGATATCCAAACCATCTTGCAATGTCAGCATCAGTCGGGTTTTCAATAGAATCAAATCTGGTATCAATCACTTTCTTACCCTTAGACACCTTCTCCAGATTATCCTCAGCGGCTTTAAACGTTTGCTCATTAAATACTGGAGCACCTTGATCAACATTTGTGTGTTGAAATAAGTCAGGATACTTCTCCGCTATCACATCTTCAACCTCGACCTCTTCATCTTCATAAATAAAATATGTGTTCATGTCAACAGTTGGATCATTTAAGATCTCTTCATCGTTTAATACCTCAACATCAGGCTCAGCTTCTAACACGGTTAATTCGTCATCATTCAATCCAAGCAATAATGAAATATGCTCTCGTGTTAGTGACCTTTCAACGAATTGACCCTCCTCAATCTCATTTCTATTCACCAAACTCCTGACTACCCCCGATCCATCAACAAAGATTACAGTGTCAGCTTCTATCATCTCAATAGGTTTAGCAGCTGTGTAATCTTGATAAACAATAATCTGCTTATCCGAGTCACCACCACCACTAGTACCTGCACCTGAAGATGAGCTGTGCGTTTGTTTAGGCTCACTTCCTACACCAGACTCATCAGGATATTCGTCATCATTCTTGAGTTTATTAAGAGCATCATCTTTGCATGTTAATTTCAAGATGAGATCCTCCTGTTCTTTGAGCTTCACCCCCTGAGACTCAACAATCATACGAAGCTCCTTTGTTTCTTTCTGAAAAAACGAGACATAACCCATCAGCCTTCATTGGTTTTCCATGAGGCGTTCTTGATTTAGGCAGTCAGCAGACATTTGATTTTCATAAAAATGAAGAAGATTTAAAAGCATGTATATTTGACGATGTGGTGGCATATTATAAAGGGATGGATGAACTGGCTGGATTGGTCCCTGAGGCCGTGTAATTCTCATAAATGAGACATCACTAGATGGAGGGGGGCTCATGGACGGTGTTGGAGGAACAATAGAGGGAATAACAGAAGGCCTTGGTATTTCAGCTAAAGCCATTTGAGGAATCATACCAAGCCTGTCGTGAGGAACCATCTTCGTCGTCAAAGTAAGCGCCGGAGTGCTAGTAGTAATTGGCATCGCCGGGCGTTAAGAAATAGTAGTACGAGACGGTTGAACACCAATAGAAACTCCAGCCCCAGCTGACACACGTCTCTTTACTGAACCTTCAGTTGCCAGCTCTTTACCTTTTCTTTTTCGTTGAGCTGCAATTGTAGTAGCTAACGCAGCTTCAACAGCAGCTTGTTGTTCTAGAAGAGTTGCACCACCATCACCATCATTTCCACCATTATCACCATCATCACCTCCATCGTTCCCACCTTCTCCTCCCTCACGCTTGGAATCCGAATCATCATGGATCCAGTGATCCTCGGGAGGACATACATAATCAGGATTAATAATATGACCAATCAGGCGTTTGGTCTTCGACCTATCCTTACGATAGATTGTCATTCTTCACACAGTATCAGCCTTCATGTGTTCTAAAGTAAGAACATCATCCACCAATGATTGATCAATAACCAAGTTGGGAATCAAGTCATGAATAATCAACTGTAGAAATCTTGGATACATTAAGAACTTCTTCTTTGGGGTCGTTTATTGACATTGCTCCTTCAGATGATAGAAGATCATTTCTGAGAAGTTAAATGGCTTGTTAAGAACAAGTGCCACAAAAGCCGATTGCAACATGATTCGGCATTCATCAAAACCACCTCGACGACCACCCAAACAATGAATCAATACATGTAGTAGATACTTGTAGGATGGGCACAGTCCATTCTTGTTAAACATAGAGTCTTCAATTTCGCCACCATAAAATACACGACGAAAAAACCCTTGATTAATTCCTTGTCGAACTCACATGGATTATCCTCATTGTCTCCAAAACAAAGCACACGTCTAATCACTTCAGTATCCACTGTGATAGGATTTCGGTTGATTGTGGCTCGAATGTGGTTCTCTACTTCAACGTACTCATCTGTATTCCAAAATTGTCTAATAATGCTCAGATAGACTTTCGGACGAGCAAACAAATCTTCCTCCAATTTGTCAACCTCCTCGACCACGATCTCCTTGCTACAAATTGATTTGAAAAAAAACATAATCTGAAATAAAAAGTATACGGTCACGTAACAACATGCTGTATTCCAACTTATCAAATAATTAAGGAGTGATATGGTGATATGTATATAAAAATAAGAACAATACCTTATTATAGCATATCTTGTGGGTTGTGGCATAATATATCGTATTGCAAGGGGCAAAAACTGTTGCATAAGCATGGGATAGTCGTGTGATTTAAGTCCTATTAGCTCTCTTTCCCTTAGACTAACCAAACTAGAAAAATTTAAACAATACCCTTGTGGGACCCTTAACTTGTACAACGTGTCGCAAAACTTGTTTTTTTCCTCTGTTGTTAATTTGTAGCTCGCAGGCGGAAGCCTAATGTTTGTGCCGTCTCTCTTAGGTTGTAACTCTGGCCTTAAGTGCATATCATCCAGATCGAGTCGAGCCTCCAATCCATCTTTCGTCTTTTCCGGAATGTTTAACAGTGCTCCAATCAGACTCTTTGCCACATTCTTTTCAATATGCATAAAATCTATACAATGGTTGACAGAATTAAACTGCCAATATCTAAGTTTCCGAAGCCAAATATTAAATTTCTTCCAGTAGGGTTTACCGTTGCTGACTTGATCTGTTGTATCTGATTCTTTTGTTCCCCTTTGTTTTATTATTCTCCCACCTCTCCCGTTCGAAGCTTGTTGTATGGCTGATGCATTGTTCTTGTGGCCCTTACCCCAAATGTTTATATAATATTGCATCTCGTTATATATTTCAACCCTATTCTTAGGTATTGGTTCACTTCGAAACTCTTGTGGTCCATCGAATCCCTTCTTTTGCTTTCTGAACGGGTGTTCGTAAGGTAAATACCGTCTGTGGTCACCATAACTTTGCTTATTTGATCATCTTAGTCTAACACAGTTTGTTTCCTTACCACAAACTACACAACCAAAGAAGCCACTATATGGACAAACACAAAGTGTTCCCAGGGCGGGATAATCGTTTATGGTCCATAAGATAACAGCATGTAGCGTAAACCTTTCTCGGGCATATGCATCGTATGTTTCTACCCTGTATCGAATAACTCTTGTAGATCTTTAATCAACGGTGCTAAAAATACATCAATATCGTTACACGGTGTCCCCGATATCAATAACAATAGCATGATGAACTTCCTTTACATACACAGCCATAATGGAAGGTTGTAAATGAAAGCTAAAACTAGCCATACACTATGGTGTCAATTTCCTCTATTAACATCCACCCCATCAGCTTCAATGTCTAGCCGCAAACTTCTTGGATCTTGTTTAATGAATTCATATATGTCATCTATAGCAGCCCATGCGGGTGAATCCGCCGGGTGACGTAAAACACCGTCCTTTATTCTACTTTTCGTGTGCCATCTCAAATGTCGTGCAATCGTCGGTGACTGAAAAATTCGTTTAATCCGTGGAATTATGGGAAAGTACCATAATACTTTTGCTGTATTTTTATTGTATGTTACTTTTTTAATATCATCCGCCTTCCATCTTGATTTTCCACAAGTGGGACATACTTCATATTTTTCGTATAGTCCCCTGTAAAGAATTCAGTCGTTAATACAAGCGTGTATTTTGTTATAACCTGACCCCATTTCTTTGAATGTTCTTTTAACCTCATATGTACTACTAGACATTTCATTACCTTCTGGTAGCATCTTCTTAAAGACAAGAATGAATTCTGTAAAGCATTTATCCAAAACTCCGTACTTGCTCTTCACCTTGAAAAGCTGTACCAGCGCAGACAACTTCGTGAAGTCGGGACAACCTTTGTAAAGTGGCTTCTTAGCATCTTCAATTAGTTTTATGAACTTTGCATAATCACGGTCATCTGTGAAGTTAATTTTATGTAGCTTCAACCATATTTACTGTTTGGGCGGCATCAGATGGTAACTCCGATGTAAAATCGGTTGTGTGCATTTCATAGTTGTCTTCCAAAACCGGATAACAAATTTGGGGCTAATCCTTTTCTCCATGCTTAGACCATATCATATAGTTTTAATCTATGCCATGTTCGAATAAGTGATGTTTCACATCGTCCAGACTAAGTGATATGTGGTTTAAACAAGTCTGACATGGACACGGTATATCTTTTATTGGCTTATTGCTCGATTTCTTTAAATGGCTAACTACATAATCTATTAAACTTAGAAATCCATCTATATAAATCTTTCGGTTTTTGTTCGTTGCCATCCAAGACTTGTCCATCTTTGAAATCACCACTGTAAACATAATTAAACCAAATAAGTAATTATTCTTAACAATTAATCGAACAACATACCTATTCTACTCATAATTAAACCAAACAACTAATTATTCTTATCAGTTAATCGAACAACATACCTATTCTACTCATAATTAAACCAAATAACTAATTATTCTTATCAATTAATCGAACAACATACCTATTCTATTCATAATTAAACCAAATAAGTAATAATTCTTATCAATTAGTCGAACAACATAATTACTCTACTAATCAAACAAAAGTAAATAATGCATACCTTATTTTGTATTTCTCACAAAGGTTTAGATTGGGAACCTACGTTGTCAGGTGTTTATCAATTTGGTCGAACCTACGTGAGTTGTGTTTAATTAGATTTAGGTCGAAACGAGCCATGGGTCAAACGGGTTAGGGTCGAGTTTTTTTTTAACGAGGACAACGGAGGAAACGTTTTAGTTTTTTTTTACTTTTTTTATTTTTGATTTATATTTTGAGTTATGATTTTTTTATTATTTTTTTTGAATATTTTGAGCTATGATTTTTTTTTAAATTAAAAAATTTAAGAAATCGTCAAAAAAAACATAAGAAACCAAAACCCAACCCGTTTAAATTTGTCAACCCATTTTGACCAGATTGGGGATAGTAGCGTAATTGGGGATAACAGATTCTATTTGGGGATAATAGATTCCGATTGGGGATAATAGAGTCCGATGGGGATAATAAAGTCCAAATGGATATTACAAATTCCAATTGGGGATAACAGAGTCCAGTTGGACTCTGTTATACCTATTTGGACTTTGTAATCCACAATTGGACACTGTTATCCCCAATCGGACTCTATTATCCCTTATTGGACTCTGTTATCCCTAATCGGACTCTGTTATACCCCCATTGGAATTTGTTATCCCTAATTGGATTCTATTATCCCAATTGGACTTTGTTATCCTCAATTGGACTATATTATCCCCAATCAGACACTATTATCCAAAATTGGAAACGGTTAAATCCCCAAATGGACACCTTTATCCCCAATTGGACATTGTTATCCCCAATTGAACTATGTTATACCTCATTGAACTCTGTTGTACCAATCAGACTCTCTTATACCTAATTGGACTTTGTTATCCCCAACTAGACTCTATTATCCCCAATCGGACACTGTTATCCACAATTGGACGTTGTTATTCCCAATTGAACTATGTTATACCTCATTAGAATCTGTTGTCCCTAATTGGACTCTGTTATCCCAGTTGGACTCTATTATACCTAATTGGACTTTGTTATCCCGAATTGGACTCTAATATCCCCAATCGGACACTGTTATCCACAATTGGACAGTGTTATCCCCAACTGGACTTTTTTATCCCCATTCGGACTCTATATCCCCAATCGGACACTGTTATTGTCAATTGAACTATGTTATACCCCATTGGACTCTGTTATCCCAATTGGACTCTGTTATACCCAATTGGACTTTGTTATCCTCTGTTGGACTCTAATATCCACAATCGGACACTGTTATCCACAATTGGACAGTGTTATCCCCAATTGAACACTGTTATCCCCAATTGAACTATGTTATACCCCATTAGAATCTGTTATCCAATCCTGGAGTCTGTTATCCCAATTGGACTCTGATATCAGGTCGGTCGGATATGAAATGACTTATTTTTTAAACAACTTGAACTTGGATTTGGGTTAATTAAATGGTTAAAAGACTATGATTTTAATTAATGGATCAATTTATTTTGGAATTAGATTTGGTTAAATACTTAAGTCCAACTCCTAATTATAGAATTATAAGAACTTCTATTTTTGTTATAACTTTTTTAAAATTTTAAATTTCTAAAAAAATGTTAGGTAATATTCTTAAAAACTAAATGACAATAGGAAGATTGGGGTCAGTAATAAAAAAATATTGGTGTCGGTCGGATTTCGCTATATAAATTTACATTATGTATTTATAAAAGTAACTTTATGAAATGTTTATTTAGTGGAATAAAAACAAATTATAAAAAGATAATGATAATTAATGACAGCCTGAAACCTGAATGGTCGACCATAATTTCAAATTTCTCAAAATCTTTCCCTCGGTAATTATTAAATCTAGCTTAATAATGACTGTTTAATATTAATAGGATTCTAAAATGGCGCCGTTAATCAATCTTTAATTGAAAATTAACAAAAATTGAAAATTTCACATTGTCATCATGAACAAATTACAATCCTATTGTTACGGAAACATGCTCATAATGAGTCATTCCACATCTGTTGGCGGTTTCTGTTCTAGAACTCGATTGACGTCACCCCACTGGGCCACCTCAGTTTTTAGATTGTTATTAGATTTAGTTCCGATGCCATAACGCACATAACCACAACTAACCGAACTCGTGTCGACTTACCGCCTCAAAGCCGACACCTAAAATGCTTGGGTTTTACAACGTTCGAGTTTTACCAACTTGCCCAACGCGATGCGCCGGGTGAACTAGTTTATGAATAAATTAGAGGAGTTAGTTGTTCAATAAAATATTAAAATTCAAAATACCCGTCAACTTTCATGTTTCTCGTGCACAGCACCACCAACTCCTGACTCCACATTCATGCATCTACCTTCCACCTAATTCCAAATTGATGCCTTTCTTACACACCCTCCATGATTCACGTTTTTCAGATAACTCAAATTGATGCCTTTCTTACACACCCTCCATAATTCCAAATTGATGCCTTTCTTACACACCCTCCTTTCTTACACACCCTCCATGCCTTTCTTACACACATTGGTCCACAGTCCACGACGTAGAGTTTCACTATGTTTTCGGCATATTCTTAACCTTGAAATATTAAGAATTTATGGTTTGTATAATAACATTTCTTGATTAAATGATGCATGTTGGAGTGAACCGACCATGATAGCATAACCTGTCAGAAACTGTCTGGTGACCTGGCTCTTATTTTGGTGTTCCGCCATTTGAAATGGCGGAAGTGAAATATAAACCGCATGTTCCGCCATTTCAAATGGCGGAACACAATTTTCACCCATTATAGGTTGCCCCTATTCGTTTATCTCACTTCCGTCATTTGAAATGGCGAATGTGAACAGTACCCACAACCTATGACACATGACATGACCTTTCTGGCACCTTTTTGACCACACTATTCACTTCCGTCATTTCAAGTTAACAGTGACTGACACACTTTTTCTGCATGTTTTTTGACCAAACATTTAACTTACCCTCACTATTCACTTCCGCCATTTCAAATGGCGTATGTGAACAGTGACTGACACACTTTTTCTGCATGCTTTTTGACCACACATTTAACTTACCCTCACTATTCACTTCAATCTTTCTCGATAAAGTCGGTTGATTAGGGTCAAATTGTATCCCTTAAGAACCGTACAGGCGCCTTTTAACGAGATTATGCAGGATTATACACGAAAGATCCTTTTTTGGTATTGCTCCTGTCGGCGTTCTTATGTCAGGATATGGCTCAAATAATAAATATTCTTTTTTAGGTGGTCTGGAAAGAGAACAATGTTCGAATATCAATGATCAAATAGGATATAACGGAAAAACAAACTAGATTTCCTATCTAAAAATGGATGATATCTCATGGGTGGGGCAAGCTCTTCTATTCTGGTTCATGGTTTCTCTTGGCTATATGGTTCATCCGGGGGAGAGATCGAGCTTCAAGAAATAAATGGGAAATGCCCTACCTTTGAGTGCGGTTTGAACTATTGATTTACGCAATGGAACCGTAGACAGTCAAGTGAAATCCAATCCACGAAATAATATGAAGCAGTGCTAGAGCATCTCGGTTCGAGTCCGAGTGGCGGCATGCCCGTGGACTTGGAAACCCCCGATTTTCCAATAAAAATGTTGGCCTACTTCCACACCGGATAGATCGTATAACCCATTTAGTGTGTTGATGGAACATGATAGAACATTCATGCCATTTCAAATGGCGGAAGTGAGAAAAATGATAGGGCGGCCTATAATGGGTGAAAATTGTGTTCCGCCATTTGAAATGGCGGAACATGTGGTTTATATTTCACTTCCGCCATTTCAAATGGCGGAACACCAAAATAAGAGCCATGTCACCAGACAGTTTCTGACAGGTTATGCTATCATGGTCGGTTCCGCCATTTGAAATGGCGGAACACCTAAAAACTCAAAAAAAATTTCTCTCTTCTATAAACCATTACACCTCTTTAATATTTCCTATTTCTAAAAATTTTTCGTTTTTTTATAGGCTACAATGCAAATGAAATAAACTACACTCACTACTCCATTACTCTACCTAAGTTAAAGTAAACGTGCACTTAGGAAAAAGAAAATAACAAGCATGCATAGTGGTGGATCCAGAATACTTTTTCAGTGGGTTCTCCATTTGGGTTGGCTTAGCAGTTCAGGTCGGGTTGATGGTTCGGTCGGTTCGACAATACGGGTCGTTAAGGTTTATCACAATACAAATAATATACAATAACACAAAACAAACATCATCTTTAAAATTAAAAAACACATAATACAAAATACAAATATAATGGTCAAATCTACTAGTTTGCAAATATATTCCATCTTTCTCTTTGGCTTTCTCGTATCAAATCTAGTAGTTTGTAACATGCACCAACAGGAGATATACGTAAATTCCTATTTATTAAATTTGATATTTTAGAAATAAAATTTTTATGATGTTTGGTTACAAAAGCCACAACAACAATTTGAAGCTTGTAAGCAAACAATAAACATCAGTAATTCAATTAACAACTTCCAACACCATCATTAATTCATTATTCATTCTAACTAGGTAAACAACACGCCGCATTGCGGCGTCGTAGCAACGCGAACTCGGTCAATATTGGTTAAATTCGTTATTACATCGACACCGGAAAAAAAATAAAATGTAAACGTCGAAAATAGTATTAACACACGTACAACTTATGATCAAATTGATTAGAACTTGGCAACGATACTGGCTCTCGTATAGCTTATGATACATTTAACATATTTAAAATGATGTTTACTCGATCGTTAAAATTCGGGCATTACGGTGGTGAACCTATGTGAATTTGACCGGTATCGAAAATAAACTCAAATAATAAATTCTTTATGTTTAAATATTTCAAACAAATATAATAATAAAAAATGTATATAAAAAAAGAAAACAAATAAACAAATCCATGCTCCGCTTAAAAATAACATTGAAATATCAAAATAAGTACTAAGAAAAACAATTCTCATTCCTTGCATAATATGGGCTTCGAACCCACATCAAATTTCTATATAAAGACAAAACATTTAGAATAACCACCATCAAGCTACATCATTCATATTCATTATGCCTCCAAATTATTTGACTAAATATCATAGGAGCTAATTAAATATTCAAAAAAAAAAACTATTGCACCAACATTTCAACTTTTATTTATATATATAACTAATTTTTTACCTGGCGCGTTGCGCCGAGCAGTTGTGATCGCTTTCTACACAAGTCGCGTTGTAGTGATGCGCTAATGTGGATTCAGTTGGTATAAGTTAAGTTCTTTAAGATATTGATAATAAACTAAAAAAATAATCAGTATATTAACATAGGAAAAGGTAGCAGCATTCGTATAAATAAAAATTAACATATTAAAATGTACGTAACATTAACGATTTTCCATGCGTGTTGTGTTGGTGGGTAAAACTCGGTCATTGCATGGATGAGTCAGCACGAATTTGGTCGGTACTAACTATATTCGTCACGATACCAAAACTAAACGTAAAATAAATTCGTCTAAATTAAAAATTAAACCCAAAAAAATTAGCGGCACTCGTATAGTGTATTATAAAATATGTAAGAGAAAATTTATTTGGTCAGTAAAACACAGACGTTGAATCTCGAACGTTGGTAAAACCAGAGTATTATCGGTCTCTGGAATCGCAGCGGCATAAGGTAAAACCCGAACGTTGGTAAAACCTGAGTTATGTCCTAAGTGTTGTGGTAGTGAGTCGACGCGAATTTGATTGATTTTAGTTACGTACGTTACCGTACATAAATTAAAACCTAAATTTAGGAAAAAAACCATAAAATATGATGTGGTTCATTGATAATTGTGCCACTTGGTCCAATAAACTCAACCGTCACCAAACTTTGATTTTATTATATTGTAATAATTCTAATTTCAACAAATAGAAAAACATAGTGAAATCAAAAACATAGAAAAAACAAGTGTGACAATAAGTGTGTTAAGGTCATGTAACTAAGTAATATATGCCACTAAATGGAAATGTAACAAGAAATTTTAAATTTTAGTGGAACTAAAGAATACACAACAGTGACACTTAAAATAAGACTAGTTTATATTAAACGTTTTCGGTTACATTTTCATTGGTGTTATGTCACTTGAAGGTATGTAATAGTCACAACTTAGATTAACAATTGTGTGATAACTAACAACAAATAGTCACACTGTTCAAACTTATTTGTCACTAAAATACACAAATACACACATTTATTTAATAATAGTCTGACAACAAGTGTGTTAGGGTCATGTAGCTACGTACTATACATCACTAAATGGAAATGTAACAAGAAATTTTGAAACTTAGTGTGATTAAAGGATACACAACAGTGACACTTAAAATAAGACAAGTTTATATTAAACGTTTTAGGTCACATTTTTATTGGTGTTATGTCACTAGAAGGTATGTAATAGTCACAACTTTAGATTAACAACTTGGTTTCTAATTGTAATCAAATACCAATCAATAGTCACACTGAACATAGTGTAATATGACAAATTTCAAGCAAAACGTCACATTGAAAAAAAATTTCATGTGACCAGTTGTTGATATATTGCCACTAACCAGAAAAACATGTGCTGAAAAGGGTTTACATTGACAATATTTGATAAAATTGGAACAAAAATCATTGGTCTATAGTGACACCTCTACTATACGGTGACTCATTTTTATATGATACAGTGACGATTTTTTGTGTGTCACCAAACAACGTCTACAATGGCGTGACCTTTGGTGACATATTTAGCGGAAAAAAATCGTCACTAACTACCTACGATGACGATTTTTGTGTGTCACTGAAGCTCGATTTTGTATTAGTGCTAATTAAAACAATAATAATTATTTAATTCAATAACATTAAAACAATTACACAATTACAATAACCGAATCAATTACATTATAGGTTTATATTTTGAATAAATATCCTAGCATCATACTAACTATCTTCGATCTTGTTAACATCAAATACTTGAACCTATAGCATGTATAAAAATAAAGTTTGTCCACATGAATGTTGATGAAAATACGCTAGAACCAAAAAGTTTCAGTTCCAAATAAAGTTAGTCCACACGATTTTGTTCACATCAACTAAGTATGTTAGTGAAAACAGACTAGAACTAAATAGTTTCAATACCCAATAAAGTTTGTCCATACGATCTTGTTAATATCGCTACGAATGTCGGTGAAAATACGTTAATTAAGTGGTGTGGGTTTAGCTCCTGTAGTTGTTAACAAATTAAGCTGCAATTTTCTAATTAGTATAAAAGAGAACTTTGGTGTCACAAAATCGCCTACTTTTGTTTTTATATATATAGTAATGGTTTTGATAGTTGACATATGTGAGGTTGTTAGTGGGATATTGTTGTTTGTAAGGTATAAAGTGTTTCTTCCGGAAAGCAACCAAGGTTCAAATCCCTCATGGTAATGATGGTTTCTTTTTTCATTGTTTTATTTATGTTTTTGTAAGTAGAATGTTTTGTCATACATCAATGACGGTTTTTTGTTTTTTTTTATATATGATTATGTGTATGGTAGGAATAATGGTTTGTCTTTTAACATTAACTTTGGTGTGGACCGGATAGTTGTGTTGTTAACTGAAATGACCGAATTTGCGTACAATCACCGCATTTAGTTTTAGTATCAGTGCAATAACGAAAACTGACCGAATAACAATTTTCTTTGTATTTTTGTTTTGTTATTTTAGTTCCAGTATCGTAACGAACGTGACGGAGACCGACCAAATTTGTGTAGACTTATTGCCTCAACGCTCGGGATCGACAAAACTCGGGTGTTACCAAAGCCAAAGCTTTAATGACCGACGTCACCCCACTGGGCCACCCAGTTTTTAGATTGTTATTAGATTTAGTTCCGATGCCATAACGCACATAACCACAACTAACCGAACTCGTGTCGACTTACCGCCTCAAAGCCGACAACTAAAATGCTTGGGTTTTACAACGTTCGAGTTTTACCAACTTGCCCAACGCGATGCGCCGGGTGAACTAGTTTATGAATAAATTAGAGGAGTTAGTTGTTCAATAAAATATTAAAATTCAAAATACCCGTCAACTTTCATGTTTCTCGTGCACAGCACCACCTAACTCCTGACTCCACATTCATGCATCTACCTTCCACCTAATTCCAAATTGATGCCTTTCTTACACACCCTCCATGATTCACGTTTTTCAGATAACTCAATTGACACATTGGTCCACAGTCCACGACGTTAGAGTTTCACTATGTTTTCGGCATATTCTTAACCTTGAAATATTAAGAATTTATGGTTTGTATAATAACATTTCTTGATTAAATGATGCATGTTGGAGTGAACCGACCATGATATCATAACCTGTCAGAAACTATCTGGTGACTTGGCTCTTATTTTGGTGTTCCGCCATTTGAAATGGCGGAAGTGAAATATAAACCGCATGTTCCGCCATTTCAAATGGCGGAACACAATTTTCACCCATTATAGGTTGCCCCTATTCATTTATCTCACTTCCGTCATTTGAAATGGCGAATGTGAACGATACCCACAACCTATGACACATGACATGACCTTTCTGGCACCTTTTTGACCACACTATTCACTTCCTTCATTTCAAGTTAACAGTGACTGACACACTTTCTCTGCATGTTTTTTGACCACACATTTAACTTACCCTCACTATTCACTTCCGCCATTTCAAATGGCGTATGTGAACAGTGACTGACACACTTTTTCTACATGTTTTTTGACCACACATTTAACTTACCCTCACTATTCACTTCCGCCATTTCAAATGGCGGAAGTGAGAAAAATGATAGGGCGGCCTATAATGGGTGAAAATTGTGTTCCGCCATTTGAAATGGCGAAACATGCGGTTTATATTTCACTTCCGCCATTTTAAATGGCGGAACACCAAAATAAGAGCCATGTCACCAGACAGTTTCTGACAGGTTATGCTATCATGGTCGGTTCCGCCATTTGAAATGGCGGAACACCTAAAAACTCAAAAAAAATTTCTCTCTTCTATAAACCATTACATTACACCTCTTTAATATTTCCTATTTCTAAAAATTTTTCGTTTTTTTATAGGCTACAATGCAAATGAAATAAACTACACTCACTACTTCATTACTCTACCTAAGTTAAAGTAAACGTGCACTTAGGAAAAAGAAAATAACAAGCATGCACAGTGGTGGATCCAGAATACTTTTTCAGTGGGTTCTCCATTTGGGTTGGCTTAGCAGTTCAGGTCGGGTTGATGGTTCGGTCGGTTCGACAATACGGGTCGTTAAGTTTATCACAATACAAATAATATACAATAACACAAAACAAACATCGTCTTTAAAATTAAAAAACACATAATACAAAATACAAATATAATGGTCAAATCTACTAGTTTGCAAATATATTCCATCTTTCTCTTTGGCTTTCTCGTATCAAATCTAGTAGTTTGTAACATGCACCAACAGGAGATATACGTAAATTCCTATTTATTAAATTTGATATTTTAGAATAAAATTTTTATGATGTTTGGTTACAAAAGCCACAACAACAATTTGAAGCTTGTAAGCAAACAATAAACATCAGTAATTCAATTAACAACTTTCAACACCATCATTCATTCATTATTCATTCTAACTAGGTAAACAACACGCCGCATTGCGGCGTCGTAGCAACGCGAACTCGGTCAATATTGGTTAAATTCGTTATTTCATCGACACCGGTAAAAAAATAAAATGTAAACGTAGAAAATAGTATTAACACACGTACAACTTATGATCAAATTGATTAGAACTTGGCAACGATACTGGCTCTCGTATAGCTTATGATACATTTAACATATTTAAAATGATGTTTACTCGATCGTTAAAATTCGGGCATTACGGTGGTGAACCTATGTGAATTTGACCGGTATCGAAAATAAACTCAAATAATAAATTCTTTATGTTTAAATATTTCAAACAAATATAATAATAAAAAATGTATATAAAAAAAGAAAACAAATAAAAAAATCCATGCTCCGCTTAAAAATAACATTGAAATATCAAAATAAGTACTAAGAAAAACAATTCTCATTCCTTGCATAATATGGGCGTCGAACCCACATCAAATTTCTATATAAAGACAAAACATTTAGAATAACCACCATCAAGCTACATCATTCATATTCATTATGCCTCCAAATTATTTGACTAAATATCATAGGAGCTAATTAAATATTCGAAAAAAAAACTATTGCACCAACATTTCAACTTTTATTTATATATATAACTAATTTTTTACCTGGCGCGTTGCGCCGAGCAGTTGTGATCGCTTTCTACACAAGTCGCGTTGTAGTGATGCGCTAATGTGGATTCAGTTGGTATAAGTTAAGTTCTTTAAGATATTGATAATAAACTAAAAAAATAATCAGTATATTAACATAGGAAAAGGTAGCAGCATTCGTATAAATAAAAATTAACATATTAAAATGTACGTAACATTAACGATTTTCCATGCGTGTTGTGTTGGTGGGTAAAACTCGGTCATTGCATGGATGAGTCAGCACGAATTTTGTCGGTACTAACTATATTCGTCACGATACCAAAACTAAACGTAAAATAAATTCGTCTAAATTAAAAATTAAACCCAAAAAAATTAGCGGCACTCGTATAGTGTATTATAAAATATGTAAGAGAAAATTTATTTGGTCAGTAAAACACAGACGTTGAATCTCGAACGTTGGTAAAACCAGAGTATTATCGGTCTCTGGAATCGCAGCGGCATAAGGTAAAACCCGAACGTTGGTAAAACCTGAGTTATGTCCTAAGTGTTGTGGTAGTGAGTCGACGCGAATTTGATTGATTTTAGTTACGTACGTTACCGTACATAAATTAAAACCTAAATTTAGGAAAAAAAACCATAAAATATGATGTGGTTCATTGATAATTGTGCCACTTGGTCCAATAAACTCAACCGTCACCAAACTTTGATTTTATTATATTGTAATAATTCTAATTTCAACAAATAGAAAAACATAGTGAAATCAAAAACATAGAAAAAACAAAAAGATTACTATGGTGACTGCGTTAGGGATTAGGGGTTGATGGGGTTTAAATGTGTATATTATGTTCTATTGTGACTTGCAATATTTTAAGAATAGGTTATCAACCTATTAATTAACCATTTAAAGAAAAGAAAGAAAAAAGAACAAAAAGCACTAAAGAGGGATTCGAACCTGACCTTTCACAATGGAAATGTGGGAAGCATGCAAGTAGACTATGGATCCATTTTGTTATTGTGTTCACTCGTAAAATATATATGGGTTCACTTTCATATTCTATATATACGTTCTATATAAAATCCAAAACTCAGCGAATTCTCATGAACCCGCACTATTGTACATAGATCCGCCCCTGAACATGCATGCAAAGAAATGGGAAACATGGATAAGATAAACGTGGGTGCAATAGGCTATGGGTTGGTTACGGACGGGTCATGGAGGATGGATCGTATCAGTTTGAAAGTAGTTTTAATGAAGAATCTTGAACACCGGAAATTGAACCTTGGTTTGGAACTAGTTTTATTTCAATGTAGAAGTTTGAAGTTCCCGTCAAGAAAGACCGGAGATGTTTGTGGTAGCCGAAGAGTTCATTCCAGGTGTATTTGTTAGTTATCATTTTTTCCCCTAAATATATGGTACTAGATTAGCTACCCATGTAGCACACGGGTTAGAATAAATAAATTTATTTAGACAATAACATAATGTGACATACAAAAAAATATGTTCAACAGATATAAAGATATATTATATGGTATAATAAATTACACACTATACAATATGGAAATAGAAAATTTATAAATCTCTAAATATTTCTTGATACACAATATGTTTAGTTTTATTTGTAACTTTACTTGTTTTTTCAAAACTTAGTAGCTTCACATTGTTTCTGATTTTAACTCTAGATAATGTAACAAATAACGGGTCATGAGTAAAAACAAAGTGTCTAAAAACAAACCAACAATCTACAATGATTGACCTTCGCTTTGTTAATCTTCATTCCAAACAAAAGTTAAGTGAAATTTCATTCTTTAAAATTAGTACTTTTATCTAAAGGTGTAGGATTTTTTTAAAAAAGAACAAAATTGTGAGTTCCAATATTATTTCCAGGTATGATTTCGGCTTCTATAGCACGGTTATCATATTGTATTTTCACATGTAGTTTAATTTCATCGCATAGACCAATTTTCTAGTTAATATTTTAATCAACATAAGTTCAACATCAACTTTTAAAACTAACTTAGAACTTAACAACCTTATATTTTGAAGTCATTTAAAAAGTCAAGAAACTAATACTTTCTTGTAACGTATCATTTTATGTCTGATAGATACCATATGAAGAAATAAGGATATACAGAGTAAATTTATCGCCTTATTAACAGTGTGCTAACTTTAAACATTTTTATTCCAAAAGTAAGAAGTTGTCTTTACCGCATGAAAAACCAAAACATGTAGTATAGTGTTAACATTTTTGTGGATTTTTAAGATGATGAACTTAACATAAATGATGGGTTGATTAAATAGCAAATTTAAAAAATGTTGTAAATGGCTACTTTTTTAATCCAACCCGTGGATCGAAACTCATTCTAATAATAAATTGTTTTGATTTGAACCATGTTTGATAATTTAACCGGTTAAAGAACCCGTCGTTTAAATTAACATAAACACTGAGAATACTTCAATAGTTAATTTGTCTTTTAGAGTTTGAATGATTAAAAAGAAAAAAAATGTATTTAATATGAGAGAGAGAAATGAAACAATCATGATCAAGGAGTGCCTCAGAATCAAGGTTTTCAGAGAAACAACAACCAAAACCTTCAAAATGTTCCAAACAACACTGTTCCAGCCAACCAAAACCAGATCAGAAATCAAGGAAATGTTGCTGTAACAACACAGCATGAAGGTAACTTTGATTGGAGCAATCATGAAGAAGACATTCCATATGATATCAAGAAAGCAAATGTGGCATTCATGGCCATAATTGAGAAAGAAATTGGATCATCTTCTCAGGTACATTCTGCTTCTACTATTGATTTAACTGAAGATATCAATGAATTGAAAATGAAAGTAGGCAAGCTGGAAAGTGAGTGTTTTAAGAAACAAAGTATCATAAATGCATATGAGGCAAGTGAACTGATAAGTGAAGAAAGGATGAAAAGTTTAGAAGAAGACTATGTAAACAGTTACAGAGCTCAGAAAAGGTTCACAACTGAAATAGATGGGTTGAAGAAAATGATTATAGAAGAGAAGGTGCAGAACACTAAGTTGCAAGTTGACAATGAATTCTTGAAGAACTTGGTTTCCAATGGAAACATCTGTGGAATTTTAAACCAAGTTAAGGAAGAAGACAAGTACAAAGCAGTACCACCACCTTTCAACAACAACTTTATGCCAAAAGTTGATAAAGAGAAAATAAATGCATATCTACAACAATTCAAAGATGTTTTTCAAGACAAAGAAGAACTTGTAGATTTGTATAAGAATGTTGAGGTGAGTGAAGAAGGAGAGTTTGTTGTGAAGAAATATTTGAAAGAAGAAAAGTCAATTGGAGTTCAAGTCTCTGAATATGACTTGAGTGATTTAAGTGATCAAATCACTGATGAGGAAATCAAAGCTGCTGAAAGAGGAAGAAAATTCAAGAAACCAGAATCTATTGACAAACTTCCAATGTATCCACCTGTCACATCAAGAATGAAGAAATAGAATGAAAGAACAAAGAGAGAGCATGTGTCCTTTGACATATGTGAAAAGAAGAAGGTAAATTACAATGTTGTAAGGCCTCCAAGCCAAGAAGTCTTGGAAAGGATAAGGCAGAACAACAAAAATAGGGTAAAAGAAAATGTGGATGTTGAAAACTTTATCCCTGTTTATCCTATTTTCTCTAATCATGAAGTCCTTGATATTGGAGAAGTGGAAACAATGGAAGAATATAAAAAAGAGGCAATCAAGACATAGAGAGGGTCAAGATGAAGAATCACTGAATTTGCAAAAAATTGTGTTTGTAAAGAGCAAGACTGAAAGACAAGACATCAAGATTGAGGAGTTTGTCCCTTTCTCAATCAACTTTGATAGTCTACAGAATCAGAAGACCATTGGAGTCAAAGAACCCGGACCAAGTGAAAGATTCAAGAAAGAAAAATAACATGAGAAATATAAAGGAAAGGTTTGGTGCAAGAAGTGTGATGAGTATGGTCATCATAAAGACTCCTGTAATGAAAGACTCAAATTCAAGCCTTTTCATGTCCCAGATGAAACAAAGTATGGACAAGACTTTGTTGTGTACAAGCAAAAGTATGATGAATACATGGGGAAAGGGAAAAGTTTGTGAAAAGGAAGTTCTGAAGAAAGAAACACAAAAGCCTTCATTGAAAGCAAAGAAACTTGTGTCTAAGCATGCTCAAAGGAGTAAATCTCCTGTAAAGTATGAGAGAAAGGTTAAACGTAACTCTCAACCCTTGAAAATCATCCCTGAAAAGGATACTCAATCTGTCAAATCTGATAGTTCTCAAGGATCATCAAGCAGTGAGAAGACAAGAAAAAGAGGTGCATTTCCTAGAAAGAAACCTACAGAACTCACTGGTGATGAAAAGTTTCTGATGAAACTTGGATTTGAACATGAAGGATTCCTTTGGAAACCTAAGGCTGAAACCAAGGTTGAGACAGTTCCGGATGTGAGAGACTACTCTTAAAAGAAAGACTATGTGGTGAAGGAGTGTGACACTACATCAAAAGACTGTCTACGCTCAACCTCATTTGTTAATACTCCAAGAGAGTGTGGTTATGAAACAGACAATTCAGACAATATAGAAGTCACTCATGAAGATCCTGAACCAACAACACTCACTTCCCAAGCTGCCTCTGAAACTGAATCTGATGAGCTGCAAGTTGATCTAGCTTGCACTTCATCTCTCAACTGATCAAATTCTTTCTTATGTGCAGGAACAGTCCACTCCTCTGAATGACATATGGTATATGGATAGTGGTTGTTCTAGAAACATGACTTGTGACAAGAGATCTCTTGTCAATTATGAAGAAAAGTTTGAAGGTCCTGTAGCATTTGGAAGTGATGAAAATGGTGGAAAGGTTGTTGGGAAAGGAATCTTGACAAATGGAAAAGTTTCATTTGATAATGTATTTTATGTTGAAGGTCTTCAGTATAATCTACTGATTATTTCACAAATGTGTGATAAGGGATACAAAGTCAGTTTTGATGATTCTCATTGTTTCATCCTAAAACCTGAGTTTGTGATTCCACCTGAAATGATTATGATGATGGCACCAAGAAATGACAACTTATATGAATTGAATATGAAGGAAGCTGTTTCAAGGGGAGGTGCATGTTTTGTTTCCAAAGCCACTGAAAAGGAATCAAAATTGTGGCATAGGAAACTGTGTCATGTGAACTTGAAGAACATGAATAGACTTGTCAAAGGTGAGCATGTAATAGGGTTACCTACAAGAGAATTCAAATTGGAAGATCATTGTAGTTCATGCCAAAAAGGAAAACAACAAAAATCTACTCATAAGCCAAAGCTCATCAACTTAATTGATCAAGTACTTGAATTACTTCACATGGATCTCTTTGGTCCTGTGAGTGTGCCAAGTATAGGGAATAATAGATATTGTCTTGTGATCATTGATGACTATTCAAGATATACTTGGGTTTATTTTCTAAGTACCAAGGATGAGACTGCAGAGTTGATTAAGGATTGTGTAACAATGATTGAGAACAAATTGAATAAGAAGGTTAAAATGATGAGAAGTGACAATGGTACAGAGTTCAAGAATGGAGTTATGCAAGAATTTTGTATAGCAAAAGGAATCATTCAACAATTCTCAGCTCCTAGAACTCCTGAACAAAATGGTGTTGCGGAAAGAAGGAATAGAACTTTGATTGAAGCTGCAAGAACCATGTTAGCAGATGCTAATTTACCTGTTACTTTTTGGGCTGAAGCCATTAATATAGCCTGCTATGTTCAGAATAGGGTACTTGTCAACAAAAGGCATAACAAAACACCATATGAAATATTCCACAACAAAAAGCCCTATATCAAGTTTTTCAAGCCCTTTGGATGCAAATGTTTTCTTCTGAATACAAGAGACTATTTGAACAAGTTTCAAACAAAATCACTAGATTGTTTCTTTGTTGGATATTCTAAACACTCAAAAGCATACAGAGTATATGTGAAAGACCATTTGAGTGTTATAGAGTCATCTGACATAATCTTTAATGAGAATAAATTCAACACAGTTGATGGTGCAGCATGGTTGTTTGATCATGAAAAGTTGATAAGGTCCTTCAAGATTTATCCTGGAGACTTTGATATCTTAATCTACAAGACCAGTGTAATTGAAGAGAAAAAGAAGAAAACATTGAACTTGGAAGAATTATGAAAGAAGGTTGCTAGAAAAGAAAAGGAATATACCTTTGTAAAGAAATCCTCAAGTGATGTGGTTGAACAAGTTCAAGAAAATAATCAAGAAAACAATCACAGTTCTGAACAGGATCATACTGAGGTTAATCAAGACAATCAAGATGTACAGAATGATCAAGTTCAGAATGAGGGAGACACAAGTAACCTATTAATTGAAGAAGAAGCTGCATCTACTGCAAGATTTCAAGATCTGTTTCAAAGATTAAATTTAGAAAACAATGGTGCATCTACTTCAGGACAACATAATGATGAAGCACCAGAATTCCATGATGCAGAAACTGATTTGATCATTGAAGAACCAGATCTCAATGAAACAAATCTTGACACAAATTTGTCTACAGATATGATTGTACAAACTCCTTATGTGGAAAAGAATCATCATTCTAAAAACATCATTGGAGATTTGCATGAAAGAGTCACAAGAAGTCATTCTGAAATTGCAAACATCTGTCTTTACTCATGCTTTCTATCCCAAATAGAGCCAAAGAACATTGCTCAAGCACTAAAAGACAATAGTTGGGTGAAAGCAATGCAAGAGGAACTGGCACAGTTCAGAGACCTACATGTGTGGGATCTTGTTGATAAGCCAATAGACAGATATGCAATAGGAACCAAATGGGTTTTTTGAAACAAAAGGGATGAGAAGGGTTTGGTGATTAAGAATAAAGCAGGACTTGTAGCACTGGGATGTCTTCAAGAAGAAGGAATAGACTTTGAGGAAGTCTTTGCCCCTGTTGCAAGACTTGAAGCTATCAGGATCTTTCTTGCATATGCTGCCTCAAAGAACATTAAGGTGTTCCAGCCCTATATGGATTGCATCAAGCTCCTAGAGCTTAGTATGATGAGCTGTCAAACCATCTTCTTGAAAATGGTTTTCAAATAGGAGCCATTGACAAGACACTCTTCTACAAAAGAAAGGGATCAGATTTTCTTCTGTTACAAGTGTATGTGGATGACATCATCTTTGGATCTACAAATGAACAAATGTGCATTGAGTTTGAAGGGGTAATGAAGTCCAAATACAGCATGAGCTCTATGGGAGAAATGAACTTCTTTCTTGGATTACAAGTTCAACAGAAAGCTGAAGGGATCTTCATTCACCAAACTAAATATGTGCAGGACATCTTGAACAAGTTCAACTGTCATAAGTACAAAACTGCTTCAACTCCAATGGACACCAAAGAAAATATGATTGCAGATGAAAAGGGGGAGCCTGTGGATGAACATGAATATAGAGCCAAAATTGGATCTCTGATGTATCTGACTGCAACAAGACCAGATATCATGTTTGCTGTATGTGTGTGTGCAAGATTCCAATCAAGTCCAAAAGTCTCCCACATGAATGTTGTTAAAAGAATATTCAGATATTTGAAGGGAAGACCAGACTTAGGGATTTGGTACCCAAAGAACCAATCTTTTGATCCGATTGCCTATACAGACATTGATTATGATGGCTGTAACATGAGCAGAAAGTCAACCTCAGGAGGATATCAATTTTTGGGTGAAAGGCTAGTGTCATGCAATGCAAAAAGCAGACTACTGTCTCAATCTATACTGCAAAAGCTGAATATGTTGTTGCATCTGCCAGCTGTGCACAAGTTCTATGGATTCAAAATCAGATGCTGGACTATGGTTTGAATTTTCTGAACACCCATATTCTTATTGACAACACTGCTGCATATTTTCTCTAACACATTAGTTGCTTTTTTCTTAATTAAATTTTCATTCAAGTATTATGCACTCAAATTAGTCACTATAGTATTTCTATTTCCAATTTGGTTCATGTTGATAATGTGATAATTCTGGGGGAATGGGATTTTAATAATATTAAGAATATTATTATTATTCTTAATTGTTTCTATATGGTCTCCCGTTTGAAAATAAACTTGAATAAATCAAATATTTATGACATTGGTGTTCCTACAAATGAAATTAATGGTTTTGCTAGTATATTGGAATGTAAATCATGAAGGTTTCCTTTCTTTTATTTGGGTCTTCCGGTAAGGGTCAATATGGCGAAAAAGGACGTATGGAATAATTTATCGGAGAAGTTTAAAAAGAAATTATCTAAGTGGAAATCAAATTTGTTGTCTATTGATGGAAGATCTACCCTTATCACTTCGGTTCTGGGGTTGTTGCGAGTTTATTACCTTTCTTTGTTCTTTCTGCCAGTTAAGATTCGCAAGCCCTGGAAGCGTTAAGGGCTTCTTTCTTTTGGGGTGGAGATGTTGAAAATCCAAAAATCCATTGGGTTAAATGGGAGTCGGTTTTGGCAGAGAGTGGTCATGGGGGTTTAGGGTTTGGCAGTCTTCAAGGTTTCAACCTTGCGTTGTTACAGAAATGGAGGTGTAGATTTGTTAAAAATCCTAATGCTTTGTGCGTGAGGGTAATATCGGCTATCCACGTGAAAGGAGCAGAGTTATTACTTGCTCTTAGTTTGGTAACGTTAGTGGGACCTGGGCTAAAATTGTCAAATCAACCAAATTTCTTAATGAAAATGAGATAATTTCTTTGATTTTTTGAAGAAAAAGGTTGGGAATAGAAGGAAAACTAAATTTTGGAATGAGGTTTAGTTGGGAAGCGTTCCCTTAAAGAACAGATTTCCTAGAATCTACAACTTGGAATTGGATCAAGGATTTTTTTATATCGGATCACTATGTTATTTCAAATTGGATTTAGAATTGGCGTAGGATGCCGATGGAGGATTTGTTAGACGCTCTCAAGTCGGTAAATTTAATTTCTAGTGAGGATAAACGGATTTGGAAGTCAGACCCCGATGAAGAATTTTTTGTTAAGACAGTTTGTATTTCTATCGATAGATCTATTCTTCCTTGCAGTTCTACAACTACAAGATGGATTCGGACTATTCCTCGGAAGGTTAATATTCATGCGGGGAGGGTGATTTTGGATAGGTTAACTACTAGGAGTAATTTATGTAGAAGAGGAATCAATGTGCCATCAATTTTATGTCATTTATGTGAAGCGGAAGTATAAATAAGTTGTCATGTGTTTGGGGATTGTTCTTTGTCAAACGAGGTTTGGAGGGCGGGCGGTAGATTGTTGGAGGTGTCCTGGCCAAATTCTATAATGCTTGAGGAGATGTGTTCTTGGTTGGATTCTGTGTTGTATAGGAAGCAAAAGAAAGTTTTAATTGAAACAATTGTTTTCTCGATTTGGTGGTTCATTTGGAGGAAACAGAATGATAGTGTCTTTAACAAAAATGACCTCAAAAAGGACTATCTGGTTGATTCGATTTTGACCTCGGTGATTTTATGGGTTTCGAGCAAAATTGTTAAATTTAAAATTAGTTGGACCGAATGGTTTAAAAACCTTCTTTTTATTGTGTAATTTTGGTTTTTGGCCCGGCTAAAATCTTTTTAGTTGGTGGCTTTAAGTTATATATTTCTTCTTGCCTTGTCAAAAAAGATATGTTAATTATTTTTAGCTTATTGGCCCATCCTATGTATAAATTTGGGTTTCTTTTATAATCTATATATATTTTTTTTATTGTTTTATAGGCCTAATTTTAATGTTTATGAGTGATTCGTAATTTTTATTGTTTTTTTTCTAAGCCTTTTCATATTTTATATAAAAAAATTTATTACTAAAGGAAGTTTTAACTAAAATTTTCATAATTAATGGTTCGAATATTTTTTTTAAAATGATATGGGTTCGCTCGTCGAAAAAGAATGAGTGTATTCATTAATTCAATACTATAAGCTATATATAAAACCCATAAAACATTGGGTTCATATTAACATAGTGTGATGGTTGTACCTCTACCACTGGCTTTGAGTTTTTAATAAAGAAATCTATTTGAGTTTTTAATTGAAAAATCTCAAATGGATTTTCACGTCTCGTTTAGTCACTCCTTAAATTCAAGGCAAGAAAAATAGACCATCTAATAAATACGACATTTAAGACAGTAATAAAGATGACTTCTACTACGTAGGTGCTCGTGAGGTGCATAGTGCAAGAAAAAAAGGCGCTAGAGTACCTATGGGTTAAAAATAGGATGAGAGATTTTTCCTTTAAAGATTCTATTTGGTGTAATTTTGGCTTTGTGTAATATGGTCTTAGTTGGTCGTGTTCTTTGTTGTCGTTGCATTCAAGCGCCTTGCTAGTTCGCATTTGTTTAATGAAATGTCGTCTTTCAAAGTAGGGTCTTGATTACCCTGGATGACTCTTGAAATTTTAAATCAAACTCCCGTTCCTCCAACTTTTGTATCATTTGCAATTAGTTCTTCATTCTTAAAATACCCGTTTTCTGTGACGACCATCAGGTAAGTTGCATAAGGAGCTAGGGAATTCTTCAATTTATCAATGAAATCACCATCAACTGGAAGCATATTGATATTGTGCATATCAGCAGTTAAATGATAGAATCTTGTGATCAATTCACCAACATTTTCTCCTTGAATTAAGTTAAAGTTTCTGAAATGATACTTTAACATTGACTTCTTGATTTCAAGGCTTGATATAATTTAGCACAGATCTTAATGTGAATAAATTGGTAAAAAAATATTCTCGGGTAATACTATCGTCAAAGTAGAATAAGCTATGGTCTCATTTTCATGAACTTTCTTTTCCTCAACAGACATTTGAGAAAATAACTTTTCATAATTACCCAATGTAACAGAGTTCACTATTATCGGTACATAACTCTTGATCCAAACTCTGTGCACACTCAGGATGCACGAATCTCGGATGTGTTTTAATTCTTGGTTCCCACTTCAGAAAATCATACAGCTTATTGAGTCTCGGGCATTTAGTGTGAGACTCGATCTCGGAATCAGTGTCAACATTTGCCGCATGAGTGAGTTTTGAGATGCTAAAGCATAAAGATCAGCCATGATGTTAAACTTTGAAAAGTTCAAGGGTTAAAAATGTCAATTTAGAAAACTAAGAGAAAGAATGAGAAAGTTTAGATAACGAATGAGAGAATTCTTTCACAAAAGAACACCACGAATTAGATAACAAATGGTATTGTTCAAAAGTACAAGCAATAATGAATGAAAGAGTAACGAATGTGGTAATCAATTAACGAATAGGCTAACGAATGAGAAACAGTAAGTACTAATGTGTGAGATACGAATGTGAGAACGAATGTAGTTTATACGAATGAGTGAACAAAGGTAACGACTGAGTCTACAATACATGAATGGATTATTAGAAATAAATGGTTACAACAACCTGATAAACGTCTAACGAACTAGAGATCAAAAGAATGAATGAACTCGATAAAACAACGAATGAGCGTTCATCGTGTTCATCATTTTACAGATTCAAACCAATTCCAGACCAATTCAAACCTATCCAAACACGGCCAAATCACAACCAAGTCACACACTTCACCATTCAAACTACTTGTAATCCAATTTCGACCGCAACAAACCAATCCAAACACCACAAACACCTCAAATCTAGTCTAACTGACTTCAAACACAGTCAAATACTTGAATACTTTCCTGTGTAAATCAATTACACAAAATCAAGGTGGATTAATACAATTAAACGATGTCAGATGATCAAATCAACATCGTGAACAGTCCTAACGTCAATTCAGATCCAATTATCATGAATTAAGTCCTCAATTGATCAATTATATGTTACGAACAATCCATTTTTCAATTCCGTAGAAAACGATACAATTAGCCGTCAAAACTAAGATCAATTTAAACGAATATCGATCCTAAATGCATTCAATCAGACACTAGCTCTGATACCACTAGAGAAGCCATAATCTGATTGAATCAGGTTCATTACGTTAACGAGAACTAGTTGATTGATATGTACAATTAGGTTTACATTAGTGTGTGTAACGGTGTGTATTGAGAGGATATTTTGGCAGAGTAACAAGATGTAAATGGAATAATGAGAATTGTTAATTAGAATAACAGTTACAGGGGTATATATATACGATGAGCTTATTCGTTAGACATGCACCCGAATGAACCTCATTCGCTATCAATACATTACTATCATTCGTTAACTAAACGAATGAACACAGCGTTACTCATTCGTTAACATCCCCTAATGAATGAGCAAGTATAAACACGTAGAGCTCATTCGTTATTAGCTTAGCGAATGTAACTTTAATACAATTACCAAAAACCCGCTATACATTATTCTAATTACAAAATACATTAAACAAAGACCGATATGCAAAGTGATGTATCAACAGTAAAACCTGAGCTTTGTTGGTCCCTAGCATTAAATGTCACACCCCAACCTAAGGTGAAAATGCTGGGGCGTGAGTTGATTGCTCACAGCTCTAAAGGTACTATCATGGAATATTTAGAAGTGACAATATCTATTTAATTCGATTTAATGATTCAAATAATTCAAGTACAAAGTACAAAATCCATAATCATACAATAATACAACTTATATCACAAATGATCTTGATTAAAATTTTTTTAACTTAAATTCTTCACTAAGTTATCACCAAATCTTACAACTAGTTCAAACAATAACCTGCATATGCGTACAAAATAGAAAGGTTTGTCAACAACACATGTTGAGTGAGTAAAACACCAGTTCAAGACATAAAAGTAATAATATATAATAAATAAAGAAAGATGCAAACTGTGTCAAGTGAGATAAACAATTTAACCAATGAGCCAGTAAATAATGTTGTCTGTATGCTCGATGTCAAATGAAACTGAAAGATGGCTAACACGAATGGCGTATGATTATACTAGACTAAGAATATATTGAACCTCTCCGACATGTATTCAAGTAAAGCATATAAGCATATAAACACATTAGGTATAAATTGTTAAACACACAAGACAAGCAGTTGCAAGTTGAGTATTAAATAATAGGTAAATAGATAAAGTACGCATATGTCCCCAAAAGATTTTAAACAAGTAAAAAGGGGAGTGATTACTCACATTAGCAATTAAGCAAAGCGGGAAAGAATACAACAAGAAGCGATAAATCACGCTCTTCGGGAATTACCGACGATAAATCCTAAGTAGCAATAATTGCGAGAAATAAATACGAATTGAATAACACAGCTAAACTAGATAGAGATTTGGGAATTTTAAATACGAGTATGTTCTTTGTGAAATTTAAATATTACATATATTTATTATCAATTTTATTATCAAAGTTTTATCGTAAATAATATGATTTAATTATATAAGAATGCATAAAAATACTTAAATAAATATTTATAAGATTTTGGATATATTATATAAAGAGATTTGTTTGATAAAAAATACATACTTTTAAACTAATAATACGTTTGATAAATTAAAGTTAGGGTTATTGATGAGGATTGAACGGCTAATTTAACACATATAAATATTACCTCAAACAAAGATCATACGATGTTCAATTTGATCGCACTATACCGGCCAACAAACGATTAAGGACGAGCAACACTAGATGATTATAACTAAATTAACTATGGGGTAATATTGGCGCTGGTAAAAGGACACTATGTGTAAGTTTAATCGAATTTTTATGATTGTTTACATGTATATAGAAAACAGGTTAGTATCGGCTAATAAAACAGGAATTACGAATTTGTTTGATCAAGTTAACATAATTAAGAACGTCGGCGAGCCGCATTAGTGTAAGGCCCCAGTCTCGGTACCCTACTTTGACGTTGGATTTACTTATAAACACAGTTCTAAATATCACAGTTAATTAAAACTTTCGCAGAATAAATAAAAGTCAACCCTTCATTGCAAACATTTAAAACTTGCCTTTAAAACATAACATAAAGTAGCTTGTTAAAACATCATGACAAATCTTCATTGTATGCCAGTCCCTTCAAATCATGTCATGTGTCACTCTCTCAAGCCATCTACTTCAATCTATTTACATGCGTGCATACTAAAAGTTAGCTACGCTAAGTGAGTTCTAGTTAAAGCTGGTAACATATTATGCGTATCTGCATATACGTATCCGAAGATACATATTACTTAACCTGTTTATCCTCCTTTAATACATACATACACGCATTTTTTCATACCTTCTTTCTTTAACATACACATTACACTCATAGATATTCTTACCTTATAAAGAGCATTTCGCCCTACATACCTCGGATATTATTAGGGTCCAGTACCCTTCCTTCCTTGCAACCATACTTTCATTTAATACATCATTTATACATACTTTATACACAATTACATATTTTAACACTTACCTTCCTTGGCGATACCTGCAATATCCGAAGATTGTTCACGTACCGACAATCATTTATTCATAACCTTGATAACTATCACACACATCATATATGACATACACTTACCATTTAAGGTAAGGTATTAAATATTCACATCGAGTATGCACACAACCCCGAAAAAATAACAAGAAAATGGGGCTAGAAACTCACCTGTAGACGATTCTTCTTAGAGTTTACTGTTATGCCTTTCCTAAGTTGTGCACGACAAACTGTGTATTAATCGTAGTATCAATTAACAACTTCTAGTTATACCATACTTCTAGGTTATTGAAACCCCTAGTTACGGGGGTCCGGGGGCAGCGGGGTTATAGGGGAGGCATCCCCTAGCGGGGTCTAAGGGGCAGAGCCCCTGGCTGGGGTTAAGTTGCCAGGTCTGCTTGAAAAAATTTTATTTTCATTAATAATTCTTTACTAAAAACCTCATCAGAAAACTGAAATTTAATTATTTAATCAAATCAAATCTTCATTTTAAACGTCACCTTTCATTATTAAATAATTACTTATCTTTAGTTCATATATCATATAAGCCAATGATTGTCGTTCACGTACGTACACGCCGTTTATCTTTCGTTTATTTTACAAAATCATTAACAAGTCCATATAACCATTATGGGCGTATATGTCCTATAAGTGTGTAAGTTCCTCATAGGCGTATAAGTTCTTTTAGCGTATAAGTCTCCTTAGCGTATAAGGTGTTATGGACGTATAAGTCTAACTGGCGCATAAGTAAATCCTGCGTATAAGTTTCTTCAACGTATAAGTCATACATATACATCCACATGCATACATCTTACACGCATACATATACGCTGCATACTTATACGTGACTTATGCTTATACGGCTGAGCTCATACTTATCCGTTGCATACTTATGTGTTGCCCCAACATACACGCTACCTACTTATACGGTGCTATACTTATACGCCGTATACGTTCTGTTCAGCTCTTGTATACTTTCTTCGATTCCGGCGCCGTCAGCCGTCGTTAACCACCATGGCTGATCGGGGTTTGATCGTTTATAGTCTAGATAGCTTCGGGGTGTCCAGATCCGAGCTAAGGTGGTCCTTAAGCTCGTTTTTGGTTGATTAAACACCCGAATAAAGCTAGATCTAGATCCCAACAGCTCATACGGGATCACGAGGCTGTGGTGTCGTGTTCTACTATGTTGGTACAGCTGAGATAAATCATTTCTTACCTTTGGTTGGTCTCGGATCATTGAAAGGATTAGTGTAGAGAGTGTTTGGCTTAAGTGTGTGTTTTTGAAGGTGTAGGCTATGGTGTAGAGATGGATAGAAATGGAAAGAATTAAGGTTTAAAGGGTATTTATACTCCCTTAAGCCAATGGACTTAAGGCTCATATTTCCCCTTTAATACATATTTAATTCCATTTAATTAGCCTACTTAACCTTTCACTTTTATTATTTTATTATTTCTCTACTACTCAAATAAACTTTTCCATCATAAATAAATAATATATTAAATATTATTTTTAGAAATTTCGGGATGTTACAATTAGGTAAGAATAACATATACATGATTTGATTTCCATGTTTGTTACGAGAATTGAGGTTCAAGAAAGCTAAACGATTATACGGGTTGCGGGTATGGATCGCGAATATGGGTTGGGTAATTGGGTAAATGGGTTAAGAGTTTATATTATTCAGATTTTGCAGATTAGTCCCTGGTCTTTGGAGATGGATACAAAATGAGGTTCAATTATAGTTTAGGGTTAGATTTGAATAAGTTTGAAAGTTATTATATATATTAAATAAATAAAATAAACAAATGATAATAATAAAACAATAAGTTGATAAACGCGATATTTCATATAAAAGTTCATGAACATAAAAACGGGTCAGGTCATGATTAATAAATATTAATTTAGAAAAACCCGAGTTGTTACAGTCTCCCCTAATTTAGGGAATTTCGTCCTGAAATTAAAGGATATAATGACAAAAGCATTAAAGTTTGAGCAAAAGAAAATTTTAAAATAAAATATAAAAATTTATCATAGCACATAACTTTGAATAGTTAAAACAACGCTCCAAATGCAATTTGTTATGACAAATGGTCTCTTGTTAAGCATCATTCGCTATCTCATCGTTATGACTAATGGTTCCATTTGTTATAACGAATGGTTCGATATGAGATGAATGAATGGGTAACGTATGAATCAGGCCATTCGTAATTTCTTTGAGACAAATGAAAGGCTCATTCATTACCATAATATGCGAGCGTATCTTATAATGAATAACTTGATTCGCTGTCTCAACGTGAGGAATGGTGGATAACGAATGAGTAATATCATTCGTGATTTCAATAGGACGAATGGGAGGCTCATTCGTTGCTAAAAGCACGCGAATGTATCTTATTCATTATGACTATTTAACGAATGACCAACGATTTGCTTCACATAGCGAATGAACATTAGTAATTATCCATTCGTTGTCTCTAATGTCAAATTCAAAATTGATATGAACAAGAACAGTCAACAGACACCGGATCTGCAATAAACCTTCAAATCTCGATGAAACAACACAAAATTGGTATCAATAAGCTCAGAATCACATCGCCTACTAACCCTGATCCACCAAACATCAAAACATCACGCTTAAATGGTGCGTTTGATCTATATATATATATATATATACGGCTCTTTATACCATCGATTAACCTATCAAACGTTAACGAATTTCACTGTGAATCATTTCGTTTGTTTCATCTTTATCATTTGTATAGATATAGGAATACTAAACGGGCCAAACAAGTGTTTCGTTATGAAACGTACCTTTAAACGAATCGGTTTACAAACGCGATCTAGTCTTGATATAGGTTTTGGTCGTCACGATGCTCTAACGCCTACCAGCTCGGGTCTTTTCTCTCGGATCTTGGTTCGGGATATAGGAGGTGTTTGTGTGTGTTTTTTAGTGTGTTATGGAGGCTAGATGATAAGAATGAGAGTTTAGGCTTTTAGGATGGTTTAAGGGGTTTATATACCCTTAAGCCCATGGACCTAAGGCCCATCATCATCATCTCTTATTCCATCTTTTAAGGTCCAAGCCCACACTCTAATATTTTATTTAATCTTGACTATATATAAACATACCCGTAAGTAAACGGAATTTCTTTTATTTAATATTATCAAAAGAAAGATGTTACATCATGGGTATCACCAAATCCAAAAAGTATTTAAAACGGGTAATAACATCTCATTTATTTGTAAAACTCTTTCATCATCAAATCATAATTACATTATTAGTTAATAAAAATAAATAAAATTTAAATCTAAAAATTATATAAATATAGAAACGAATAATGTAAAACAACGACGTAATACGGGAGATAAAAGCTAGTGTGTATATATATATATAAGTAATATGTGATTAATTTATATAAAAATATAACAAATAAATATTAGAAAATCACCTATCTTACTATATTTACCTCAAATACTCTTAATCTATTTAGTACAATGACCAAATATATAATTCAGAAATGTTTCTAATATAAATCTATGGTCATTTACATATATTCCCCTTTGTTAAGATAATTTATTACATAATTACTCAATACTTAGAAACAATTACATATCTTTCCTTTCTAAGTCATATATATTTGTTATTTTATTGCATATTTACCCATTTCATTAAAATTACGTGTATTTAATTACTGCTTTATCAATCAATCAATCATGCCCAGTAAAATCCCACCGACAGCAAAGCTATAAGTAGGGTCTGGGGAGGGTGGGATGTAGGCACACCGTACCTCTATCCAAAGAAATAAAGAGGTGGCTTCCAGAGAGACCCTCGGCTCTAAGTACATGTGTATGAAGCAAAATAAAGGAAATCAAAGTTTAACAATTATATAAAAACTACTACTAATTATAATAATATTAATAATAAGATCACAGTTTAACAGCTATATAAAAGCTAATAATAATTATAATAATAATAATAATATATGTAAGGGAAATACCATTATGGTATGTGACCTAAATAAGTTAAGTCTAAGCCCTAAGGTATTCAATTATCTCTAAAAATCCTTAACTTTAATTCTACTTCTCCACGAATTCCTATCCTCAACCATGTCCTCGGAGAGGTTTAGGTCTATCAAATCATGCCTAATCCTCTCATCCCAAGTCAATTTCGGTCGTCCTCTACCCCTCCTCACCTCTATAGTAATGTTTTCTACGGATCTAACAGGATTCGTCGTCTGTCTTCTCTTTACATGTCCAAACCATCTCAATCTCCCCTCTATTATCTTGTCTGCTATGTTCGCCACCCCTAATCTCTCGCGAAACACAACGTTTCTTATTCGGTCTAGCCTTGTGTGCCCACACATCCAACGTAGCATTCTCATTTCTGCTACCTCCATCTTCCGCACTTGTGCCTTCTTGATGGCCCAACAATCTGTTCCATATAGCATTGCAGGTCTAACTGCCACCCTATAGAATTTTCCCTTTAGTTTAGTCGGGAAAGTCTTGTCGCACAATATACCTGTGGCTGCTTTCCATCTACACCATCCTACCTGAACTCGGTGGGTCACATCACTGTCTAATTCCCCATCGCTCTGTACAAATGATCCTAAATACTTGAACTTCGTTACCTGCGGGACCACCTGCTCTTCAATTGTGATCTGTGCGTCTTCATTGTCGTTTATCCCACCAAAATCACAGTGGAGGTACTCCGTCTTAGATCGGCTAATCTTTAAACCTTTTGTCTCTAAGGTTGTTCGCCACTCCTCAAGCCTCATGTTTAGATCTTGTTTTTTCTCAGCAAGTAACACAATATCGTCTGCGAACATCATGCACCACGGGAGAGTCCCCTGAATCGACTTTGACAACTCATCCAAGACTACTGCAAAAAGAAACGGGCTCAACGCTGACCCCTGGTGAAGACCTACCTCTACAGGAAAGAAATCAGTATCCCCCACTGGCGCACGGACACTTGTTTCACTCCTGGTATACATATCCATAATTATCTCTATGTATTTCCTGGGCACTCTTCTACCCTCCAAGCACTCCCAGAGCACTTGTCGTGGCACACTGTCGTAGGCCTTTTCTAGGTCAATAAACACCATATGTAGATCACGCTTCTTCTCCCTGTACTTTTCCATTAATCTTCTTATAAGGTGTATTGCCTCTGTGGTGGAACGCCCCAGCATGAAGCCAAATTGGTTGACCGTAACCTGAGTTTCTCGTCTAAGTCTACCCTCAATCACTCTTTCCCATAGCTTCATAGTATGACTTAGTAGTTTGATTCCTCGGTAGTTACCACAACATTGGGCGTCTCCTTTGTTCTTATAGATAGGAACTACAACGCTGCTCCTCCACTGGTCTGGCATCTTACCTGATTTGAGAATACTATTGAACAGAGTAGTTAACCACATGACTCCTTCCTCCCCCAGACACTTCCACACCTCGATGGGTATGTTGTCTGGGCCAACCGCCTTAGACCTTCCCATCCTCCTAAGTGCATCCTTCACCTCTTCTCGTGTGATCCGTCGGCAGTAACAGTTATTCGATTGTTGTCGTTGAAAGTTTGTGTTGTCATGTTCTTCTTGGTAAGCTCTCCCATTGTTAAAAAGATTGTGGAAGTAGGTTTGCCATCTTAGCTTGATGTCCTGCTCCTTGACTGCCCATCTGTATCCTTTATGAACTTCACCGGTCCTAGATCTTGCCTTCTACGCTCCCTGGCTTTGGCAATCTTAAACATAGCATGTTCCCCCTCTTTTGTTTCTAGACTTTCATACATCCGTTTAAAGGCCGCCTTCTTTGCTTCTGCCACTGCCTTCTTCGCCTCTATCTTGGCCGTTTTGTATTTGTCCCTCAATTCCACTCGCTCCTCCTCATTCGTGCACCTCATTAGCTCCCTAAAACATCCTTGTTTGTCCCTTATCTTGTCTTGCACTGCGTCATTCCACCACCAAGACTCCTTATGCCCACTTGTCTTTCCTGTTGTGACCCCGAGAGTCTCCTTTGCTACTTGGATGATCTTTGTCTCCATAGCTTCCCATATATGAGTTGAGTCCCCATTTAGTCGAGCCCGCGTATGCAGTATGAGTTTATCCTTAAACAGTAGGAGATTTTCGTCCTTCAAGTTTCCCCATTGAATTCTCGGTGTACCTTTCTTCTCTCGAACAGTCAGCTTATTTCTGAAGGCTATATCTGTCACTAGTAGTCGATGTTGAGTCACAACTGCCTCCCCAGGTATGACTTTGCAGTCCTTCCACCAACGTCGGTCTCCTTGCCTCATCAAAAGGTAGTCAATTTGCGTGTCGCGTCCGCCACTGCTAAAAGTGATTAAATGAGAATCTTGTTTCCTAAAATAAGAATTTATAATACCTAGGTCATGTGCCACCGCAAACTCTAGAAGATCTGTTCCGGTCTCATTCCTATCACCAAAACCGAAACCCCCATGTACGGCTTGAAAACCATCGTTAGCCTTACCAATGTGTCCATTAAAATCACCTCCTATGCAAATCCTCTCCCCCTTAGGTATGCCCCCTACCACTGCGTCTAGGCAATCCCAAAATTCTCTCTTTTCCTGATCCCCTAGGCCTACATGAGGCGCGTAGGCGGAGACTACTGCCACTACTTCCTCTCCTAGTACTAATTTCAACACCATAATCCTGTCATTATGTCTTATCACCTCCACCACACTAGTGTGTATTTCCTTAGCCACTAGAAACCCCACTCCAATCCTAGCTCCATCAGACCCCGAGTACCACAACTTATACCCATTACACTCAGCCCCTCTATGTCCTTTCCACTTAGTCTCCTGGAGGCATGCTATCTGAACCCTACGTCTTTTAAGCACATCTACCAATTCTAGCAACTTACCATTTAATGTTCCTACATTCCAGGAAGCCAAACGCAATATACGCTCCCTATCTTTACTCTTTCCTACACCCCTCGTTTCAGGACATGGTCTCAAGTAATAGTCATGGTTCCTACGCTCTATGGTTGCAACTAATCACACAAACACAAGCAATAGAACACCAAATCAATAGTAATAATAATAATAGTAACAAAAACTAATAATAATAATAATAATAGTGTGTAGCAATAACACAAGCAATTGAAGTTAGATCATGAAACCCAATACCCAGCTCTATTCAAACAAATCGGGCAGCTAAACCCAACTCAAATTGTGAAATTGACAAGTGCAAAAGTGCTCAGAAAGAAACAAGATTAGTGAGGATGGTGAAGATTAAAGGGGTAGAAATACCTGTGTACCGCAAAAACTATAAATAAGACGTAAAAAAAATTCGCCGGCCGACTTACGATCTCGTTGTCTCGCTCCTTCGGTTTCGAGCGGTGGCTTGCGGGTGGTTTGTGGTGGAGACGAGGGGCGAGTGGAGAAGAGAGACTTACCTGTTGTCGGAAGCTTTCCAGTTGATACCGCCGGAAAAACTGCCGGGGGACTTGTACGGAGATGTGAATGTTGGGGGTAATTGGTAATTGTACGGAGAGAACGTTATTATAATACTAATAATAATATAAAATGATAATAGTAATAATAATAATACGGGTAGATAATAATAATAATAATAATAATAATAATAATCACTTCATTTCCGATGATGATGGTGAATGCGAGGAGCGAATTAACCGGCCAATAGTTGTTGGAATTCAGGGTGGCGGCGGTGGCTGCCGGAGTAGAATTAACCGGCTGTGCGTCGGAGTACTTCCGATGATGATGGTGACGGTAAACGGGAAGAGCAGATCTTCTCAACACCAACAAGGTGGTGATGTGTGGTGGCGTGTAGATGGGTGGGTGGGAGGTATGTGGATTTCGTTTGTGTGGCTGCCGACGATGATGGTTGTGTATCGGAGTTACGGTGAGGCAGGTTAGAGAGGGGGGGAGATATTTGTAGTATATTTACTGTTATTCGGGTTGGTCGGTGAGGTACCGTTAATATTTTCCGGCCGTCTACGTTATGACCGTTGTAATTCCGACGAGGTGTAGCTAAGTGGACTGTACGGAGAGAAAAGTAGGTGTCGATCTCAAAAAAAGGTAATTATATACGCATATAACGGTTACTTTTTTGTTTTTTATTTTTGAAATCAAATACATACGCATATAACCATATACACAATCGCAAACTCAAAACCAATTTACAGGCACCCTCAAATTTTTTATCTCATACCTTTACTTTCAGCACACCCCAAACCGACCAAATCCATAAATCGGAAAAAAATAGCCAGAAAAAAGAAAGGGTAGGGGTGGCTATTGGTTCAGTTGGCTTCAGGTGGGTATCCACATGTGGCAAAAATGGGTGGTGGTTGGTGGTCGAAAGCAACAACAAGTTCGTCTAGATGTTCTTACCAACCTTTGAACATAATAGATTTGTGCATCCTTTTCTAGAGTGTTATGAAGCTATTTGGTCTGTATTGGGTTATTCAAGATAGTTGCATGTTATCCCGAAGGGTTCTAGGTTGTGCTAGATTCTTCTACAGTGCTCTAAGTCATAATGAATTCTTCTACATTGTTCTAAGTCGCTCTATAGTATTTTGGATGCTTCTACAACATTCCGGAAATATCCGGATCTTGAGAAAAATATCTTGGTTTTAGGCGGCTCGTGGCATTCTCTCCCACCTAAATTCATGAACGCCTTCATTGCATAACGCGAAGATATTCTGGCATGGTCATTTGCGTAGCGCAAAGGACAAAATAGTCGTGCTCACTTTCAGCTTCTTCAGGTAGCGTGAAGAAGCTCTTCTCCATTCCTTTGTGTACCGCGAATGGCTTCCTTGATAGGAAAATATGGCATTTTCTTGTTTATGAATTAGGACGCGTGCAGGTCAATTCTGCTCTTCTAAATCATCTTTCCAAGCCCGTATATAGCATCAATAAGAATCCATAATGTCCAAAGACCTGAAACACATAAACATGCTTGAAATACAAAGCTCAAACGAATTTGAAATTAAAACAGACTAAATAATCTAATATAATACATGAATATACTCAAACACAACCTAGGTGCTACTTGTGCACGAACCCCGCTTGATGTGCATGTAAAGACTTTTCTACCACAACGCATGTAAGAGTATCCTTCAAGAACATCATGGTTGTCTTTGTTTTGGTGGCATCATTCACAATGTATAATGTGTTATGGTAGTGGTCTATTTACCAAATAAATTCATCAACTGCCCTTGTTTTTCGTTTGCCAAAAGACGGTGATGATTTGGGAACGTTAAACATTATGAGTGTGATGATCATAGGGCCACTACCCACCGCCTTCTTCAACAGGCTCCCATCTACCTCTTAGTCTTTGAAGCATTTGTGATTAGAGAATACCTACAACTTTACTTCAAGGCGTATCTTAGCAATCTTGGTCATGACTAATTTTAGCGACTACCACCTACTACGTTAATAACACTTCTAAAATCGTCAGTTAATTCCATTACATGGAACTCTAAGTTTTCCACCATGGGCTTTGTCAACTTATGTTTTCAATTCAGTTACGTACTATGCATAACTCTTTCATTCAAAGAGACAGAATGTCTTTGGGCTCACCTCAACCTTTCTTTGCTCCTTTCGCACTACTTGCTAAAGCAATACCCTTGCAACTTTTAGATCCCACTTGCTATAGAGCTGTCTTTTAGACTTATGTGTTGCCTAGCCTTATTTATACGAGTTCTACATTTCTAGCATGTTCTAAATCTAGAAGATCTTTAAAATTAATCCATGGATAGTCTCTAGATTCTTCTATCCAACTATCAAACATTTAATGTTGTTTTGTAGCTTATAAATGATGATCTAGAACCATTTAAGTAGCCCATGAACCTTCTTGATTTGAGTAGCCTTTTCTTGTGTGTTCCAAAGTTGTTCCGAACTGTTCTAGGTTGTACCAGCAATTCAGCGGGTACCGAATTGTAATGGTTATACTAGAGTGTTTTGGTTTGTCTCATAGGATTCTAGGATGCTCTGGATTATTCCTGGGTGTTCTAGGTCGTTCCGAAGTGTTCCGGGGTAGCAATAGATTCTTTTATATTTTTTCTAAAACTTCTACATCTTAAGAAAAATGTCATTGTTTTTGGCGGGCCATGACACCATGCTACAGCAGAAGAACATAGATGATTGTTTGAATCTAAATTGTTGGTCAGGCGATTAACAAAATTGGATGCCAGAGATATATGGCTTTGGGACGGGCAAATTACCAAGATTGTTTATCGTCAAGTTGGTGAAGAGACTAATTCAACAAAACACATATATATGTTGGAATAAATGACTACCTTTGAAGGTAAACAATTTCTGTTTGCGAGCGAAGTTGAATTAGATTTCGACAAATTGGTATCAATAAACAAAAGAAAGATAACCACACTTTCAATTGTTTGTAGTTTGCGCAGAGTTACTAAGGGAACTATGGAACATATCTTCACTACGTGATATGTAATTGTGGTAGTTTGGCAACATGTAACTATATGGTGTCGTGTTCATTCAATCTTTGCTTTTACACCTATAGGTTTTATGGTGATTCACATTAACACAACTATAACATTCTAGGAAAATCCCACATCGGTCGTGGACAAGAGAGATCCTTGATTTATAAGTAAATGTCCCGCCTCTTAAATCACAACGCGTTTTGGGCATAACGATAGTGGACGAGAGGAGAGCTTCACAGTTAAGCGTACTCAGCTGGAAGTACGTAGTAGCAGGAAGGGTGATCTCCTGGGAAGTCTCCACCTAGGCAACCAAAAACAAATCTGTGAGCTCTTCGTGGGCAAAACGTACAATATTGGTGGTGTGAGGGGCCGGATATTACAACTTACAGTGAACCAAAAACAAAGTTTGTTCGGTTGATGGTTCTAATCTCGTGTTGTATTGGGAAAGCTGAAAGTGATTCAATTTTCTCCTTTAAGAAAACCACTATGGTGTGGCTATTTGAAGAAATTAAGAAAACGGATTAACTTTGGGTGGAAAATAGAGCAAAATTGAACTACTTGAATTGGATAGTTTGGTGCAATTTCAATTTTGATACCCACTATTTTAAAGATTGTATTTGATGTTATTCCTCTGTACCATCTTCCTAGATGTTGTGCACTTCTTTCTTTTTAATACAAGCAGCCGTTCAAAATAAAAGGATAATGCATGTATGCAATTTTTTACTCCTTGCGTCCCATTAAAGTGTCCATGTTTTCTCTGTGTCCCATTATAAATGTCCTTTTTAAAAAAATTTTAGCCAATTTTCATGTTTATCCTTAAATACACACAACTAAAATTAATAAACAATATTGATGGACCTAATTTTCAAGGGTATTATTGTCATTTGGTAAACCAAAAAGATAATCATTCAATCTATCTTGAACTTTGTGTTTTTCAAAACATGACGCTTTTAATGGGACGGAGGGAGTAATTGCTTGCAAAAGTCCCAACACTATAAAGTCAAAACATATTATTTGATATAAACTATATTTTGATGAACCATTAATATGATACTTATATATACGCTCTTTAAATCACTAAGTACAATAATTATCATTGATGTTTATATCCGCTTTTAATACGTCCATAATTGTGGTTATGTGTATTGATTATCGACAGAAAGCTTGTCAGATTTTTGTTACCAAGATGTTACAAGCGATGACCGACGACTCACTTTCATGACGGGTTACCGATAACATTTTGTAAAGTGTTCCCATGTGTTTCTTCCGACGGTTCTGTTGGTAGTAATCTATTGATAATTGCCTACGAAATTCCAACGGTAACATTTTATTTACACTTTTAGTTCCATTTTTTTGCAAGATTCTTTTGGTAACGCCCGAAATATCAACTGTATACGTACAATGCCCCGAAGAAAACTATAATCTCAAACACATGGGTTGCCATAAATATGGTTGAATGCCCTGAAGAAAAATTTACTCTCAAAGATGGGTGGCTATAAATATGGGACCATCTGATGCAAATAATTAAACATGGCCCGGCGGGTGGCTATAAATATGAGACCATATGATGCACATTATTCACACCACTCTTCACCATTGCGATTTGAAACTCAGTCTACACTGTTAGTTGTTCGCTTCATTGGTGATGACTGAAGTAAAGAATGATTACAGCCATGATCCTAATATCACACGTAACGATTTTCCACATGATTTTATGTTTGGAGTAGGAACATCAGCTTATCAAGTACGTATATATGTCTAAGTGACATTAATGCATGATGGTTCTGATTACATTAAATTATGTTCAACTAAATCTAACAATGTTATTCAAATTTAACATATATAAAATCTTTGTGAGAAAAAATAGAAAGTATATTGGTTCTGATTACATTAAATTATGTCCAACAAAAACTAACAATTTTGTTCAAAGTATGTTGGTCTTCTATTGTATATGCCCTAGAAATATAGTTAGTTTCTTTTTTCTAGGTTGAAGGTGCATGGAATGCAGACGGTAAAGGCTTACATATTTGGGATTGTTTTACCCTAAAACACCCTGGTACGTGTGTGTGTGTTTGTTTGTGTGTGTGTGTATATATCATTAAGGACGTTGATTGCAGAAAACATTGCCGACGGTTCAAATGCATGTGTCACGATTGATAGCTACCATAAAATGAAGGCAAGTACTATGCTTATATATTAAAGCTAGGTATAACGTAGAAACAGAACATCAAAAAGACTTTTAGATCATGCTAACTCTATAGGGAGTCCTTCCACATTTGTCTTATTCTTCATGCTTTATCTCGCATGCCATATTAGCGTTACATCAAGTTTTCCCTGTATTATTTTTTAGTTTTTCACATTTATCAAAACACAAAGGATAACTAGCAAGGAGCTAGTACCCTAAGAGGCTCATTAATTAATGACATCTATTTTGCTTTGTAAACTTGTCTACAGGAAGATGTTCAGTTGCTAAAGAAAATGGGTGTAAAGTATTTCAGATTCTCCCTTTCCTGGTCCAGGATATTACCAGGTGAAAAAAGAATACATAATTTAATATATAGCTAACACTGTAGTGTTCGGAAATAACAACTGATGTATTATGGGACATGACATATTGTTTACATACGTAGTGAAAGGGAGGGAGGTGGCTAGCGTAACCTCAAAATTAGCTGGCACACACATTGTATACACTCAAACCCCCTTAACTTCATGCCACCCGCTACACTCCATTTCGCTCAACCTGATCCTAAGAATTTGATTACCCCCCCCCCCCCCTCCCCAAAACACGCACACCCAAAAAAAATATAATTCTTAGTTATTGTGTGAGTGTAGAGGATTGTAAAGACCATTAACATTTTTTACCATGTTGCCTTTAACAGCCATTAACCCATGAATTGAGTAGTGTTTAACTTGTTAACCCCTTGCTAAATCAGCTTTAACACCCTAGTTGTTAGGTATACCCGAAGGCCTAACATCGTAGCAACTCAATACTATGACATGTTCTTATTGTACAAACTAGTAAAATTCTCCCACGCATCGCGACAAGAATTTGGTCTATATATCAGTATGGATAATTATGATATCGATATGATACTAACAATTAGTATAACAACCGATAAAGAAACTTAATAAACATCATGATATGATCAAAAGAATATCAACATATGTTTTATATTGATTAACAACTATAACAAACGACAATTATTATTAATGGTTTCAATGGTAATTAATAACTTAAAGTTGAAAAGAATATATATATTAAAATCATTAAAATAAATTAAAAAATTAAAACAAAGTGGCCACATGCTTCGTTTATAACTTGTATCTTGCTTGTGCTTCAAAAATTATATATATATACGCGTGTGTAAATTTTATAAATATAGTTTATGACACTTAAAAACAGGTGGCAAAGTAAGTATGGGAAAAAATTTGGAAGGAATCGACTACTACAACAGGTTGATAGATGAGTTAAAAGCAAATGACATTGAGCCATTTGTCACTATTTTTCATTGGGATCTTCCAAATGCTTTGGAAGAAGAATACATGGGCTTCCTAAGTTCCAAAATTATGTAAGTTTTTATATCTAGTCTATTCGTGTGTCTAACTAATCGATATAGACATAGTATTAATAACTTACATGCATGTTCGAAAATTTAATCTATCAGCGACGACTTCCTAAATTATGCGGAAATTTGCTTCTGGGAGTTTGGAGACCGGGTGAAGAATTGGGTGACATTAAACGAGCCTTACAGATTCACCTATGGTGGTTACGTAAAAGGGATATATGCACCAGGTAGGGGTGGAAAGAACCCAGATGGTGACCCCGCAACTGAGCCGTATATTGTGGCACACAATCTACTTAATTGTCATGCAGCTGCTTATAGAAAGTATCAAGAAGATTTCAAGGTATATGCACATATATAACATTTTAACAACACATGATCAGGTTATGCTAAAAATGATATTTTTCATGGAAAAATAGAATGTTGTTAGCATAGAGTACTATATATTTGACATGGTTCAGAAATAACTTTTTTTGTGATTATGGCATCATAAGTTTAAAATTAAAGGTATGAACACCATCAATAAAAAACTTATTGTAGGAGATTAATTACATGAAATATCTTTTTTTTTAAGGATGTTCAAAAAGGTAAAGTGGGAATCACTCTTGACGTCAACTTCTTTAAGCCATTTCGCGGTAAGGATAACAAGAAAGATCTTAAAGCTGTCGAGTATGCATATGATTTTATGTTTGGATTGTAAGCATTCTTTACTTTTCCCACCATGATTCTAAATTTTAATGATTTTTGTTCTAAAGTTAACTAACAATAAAGATTGCATGTTATTATACCTCGTATTTCAGGTTTATGGAGCCATTAACAAGCGGTAACTGGCCGAAAAACGTGCTAAATTTTGCTACAGCTCCATCTCGTAACTACCCAGAGGGTCGTAACTTGAAATTATTCGATGACGACCAGAAGAAAAGGTTAATAAAATCGTATGATTTTCTGGGAATAAACTACTACACTGCAAATTATGCTGCGTCAATAGAAGATGACAATGGTCAAATAATATATGATCAAGATTTTCCTGCGGACGGATTTGAACTTGACAGTCATTACAAACCATCAGGTGATTAAAAAAAACCCTAAATTAAAGATCCATAAAACATATTTTGTTTTCCCAAATATTCTTCTTCTCTAATCAAGAAGTTGTAATAACTCTTTCTCATGTTATAGAAAAGGATCCCCAAGGTGACAATATAGGAGTCCCGGTAAAATCCACAACCTTACTTGAAGTTAAATAAAGAAGCATTAATTCGAATTTGGATTACTTGATTAAGCGAATACTAATACGACTTAATTTGCAGGCTTTTGAAGGATCGTGGGTTTTTCTCTGTGCCTACGAGCTTGCTGATCTCTTAGATCACATTAAGAGAACCTACAAAGTAGAAAAGTACATCGTAATAACTGAGAATGGTAAAAAGTTCCCTTTAAAATAAAAATTGTCATCTTGACTATTATGTTTAAAATATAGGTTTATTTGTTTCCTTTGAGAAAAAAATATCATTTAGCTTCAATTTTTTTATTATTTTCCCTTTAACTAATACTCAACATTTCAAAATTCATAATTTTATTTTTGATACAGGATCTCCAGATAAGAACGATGATCAAAAGACTTATGAACAAGTTCGAAATGATGCATTTCGACTTAAATACATCAAATGGCATCTTGAAGCTATTAGAAGAGTGAATTCGTTAGTACTATCTATTATTACCGAATATGCCACGACATGAGATGGATACAACCCCCCCCCCCCCCCCCCCCTCGCAAAAAAAAAAATCAAATGTCATTATCACCCAACCTTTTTACTTTCTCACTTACTTTTAATTCTTTTATAAAAACATTCAAGAAGTAAATTGATGAGTTTCATAAAAAAATATGGAGAGTTTTATAATATTATATAACAACTTTAAAATATCAAAGTTTTTTTTTATGGAAGTTTCTACTTATATTCGTCGAGAGTATAAATGTGAAGGGATTTTTTATTTATAAAACAAAAATTGATGGCGATGAGACCTTCCACGTATACTCAACTTTTGAGCTAACTACATGTCATTTTTGGTCACTCCAAAGTTCTCATGACTCTTTTAACTCAAGAGTATGCAAGTCATTTGGTTCCCAATTTAATTATGATAAGTTGTGCTAATTTATTAAATGATAAACTTCATAGAACTATAAGTTACACCATTATTCTAATTATGTTACTTATTATTTCTCTATACTGATTAGGTCACTCAAATTTCACTTAGTAGTTTAATTCTATGTTATGTACTTGTCTAATAGGTCACTATAAGTACATAGCATTTCATATATAAAGATGAGGTCCTTGGTTTATCTTTATGTAAATAGTCTTATTAGTGAAACATAGTAAAATGGTAAAAGTCAATTAAAACTAAAAATAAATACCAATTACACATTAGCATATTTAAAAAAAAGAAAAAAAAATGTCAAGGACCTATTTAACATATGGGTACGATAACCTATTTAACATGTAAAAAACTTATGATTAGAACATAAGTTGAAACTTGAGTAGCATAACTTCGGGGGGGGGGGGGGGGTCGCAGATGAGTGACCTAATTATAATAGTGGCGAAACTTTGTTAGTTTTCTATAAAGTTTTATCTTAATTAAACTAGACATTTTTGTACAGTGTTAAGGGATTAACCTCTGAAGGAGGGAAGCCCTTGATCATGGGGTACTTCTTGTGGTCATTCACGGACAGCTTTGAGTGGAATTCGGGGTATACTCTTCGATTTGGTATGAACTATGTTGATTACAAGAACAATCTCCTCAGGTATCCAAAAAATTCAGCAATATGGTTTAAAAAGTTTCTTTCTGAGAAAAAATTATTGGAACCTCGTAAAAGAATTCTAACAGACGTCGAGCAAGAAGATGAAGTCGTGAATGGTACACCAATCAAAGTAGAACAAGCAATTGAAGTGGTTCAAAAATTGAAGAAGGCAAAAAAATGAAAAGAAATAAGCTAGCTCATCTTGGTCAATCTCTTTGGATTATTTTATCTACATTTATAATTTGTGTGTTATAAATATTGGGTTCATAGTTAGGGGGAATACAACTTTAAGTTTAAATAAATCCCCATGTTAATTATGCCCGTTAAGTTTGTATTTTCTTTCGTTTATTTTTATTTTGTTTTGTTTTGAATAAGTTCACTAATATACACGTGAATGTAATAATTGATAGTTTGATATCAGAAAAAGTTCCACCAATTCTATATTTTCCATATTATAGGATTACTATAGGATTATGTAATATGACGGATAAGGTTAAAATACAAATTAGGGCCATAAAATAAGTGTGAAAAGCAAAGTAATTTATTAATTAATGAAAAAAAAGCATAAAAGTAATAACTTATATTTGCTGACTTTCTTCCTACACATTCAAAACACATGTTAATTTACATATCATTTTTAGAGATTCATAACTTTTTTCATATGACAATTTTTAAAAGAAAAACTATTCACCATAATAACAAACGTTTTTTAATATTTAATATGAATATCATATTGTTATATAAAAAATAATAAAAAAAATTAGTGGATTTTTATACATTGTGTTATTGATTGGTCATTGTGTTTTTTAATTGGATTTTTTATGCATTGTGTTATAGGTTTCGATTATTGTTGTTAAGGGTTATATTATCCCTAGCATGATCCTGATAGCTTGGATTCCCAGCTAGAAGCAAGATCCTGAACTAATCGACTACGCTTGTTATGTTTATGTTATACTTGCAGGTTACGCGAAAGTATAATATCTACAATGGCTAGCTGACTTATTCTACTTTAAAAATAGATGACCAAGTTAAAATACACATGGGATTGGAGAACACGTCTTCAAATGGTTATGGCGGCAAAGGTTCCCGGATTTGTAGGACTTGTTATTATCATTTTCTATATCAATGAGGCTATTGAGAACGCTATAGGACACACTCTGCACTCGCAATATTCACACGTGTACTTAGCTTTCGTTCTCAACTAGTTCTCGAGATGTACCCACCATTTTTACAGTAATAAATTGAGGCAGTGTATAGTTTTCCCCTCCCGAGATTTTTTTCCAAAGATCCTCACCAGGATTTAAGGTGACTCGTTGGTTTTTTGAGGGTTAGTATAAAAAACCAGCCTCATAGTATAAACAAATAACTATAGAAGTAATAACCAACTCATCAGTTCGAATTATCTGGATCCAAAGAACCAGTCAAGATATGATATATTGGTCATATTGTTGTAGCAACTGAAATCTTTTTTATTAAAAAAATTTCTAAGTTGTCAATCGAAATCAAAAATAAAGGGTATGGATAAATGGAAGGATGAGAGAAAGAAAGAAAAAGAATAAAGAATATTGATGATATAGATATAGAATTCCAATATGTAAGGTCTATGAGTCATCTCAGAAAAAATCTGCGTAATAAAGCATCAATACGGATTCATCATTAAATGGATCTGCTCATCGAACAAAAAATAAAGATCTTCGAGCTAATAAAGACTAAGAATATTGACTCAAAAACTAATAGCTCCATTGTAGAATTCAGACTTTCCTCGCTACATCGTTGTGTTCGCATTTACTTTTACCGCATTTTTCTACTATATCACTCATCTCACTATTGAAAAGCACACTACCTCACTTAGCGAGTTTGCTCAATTATTTCTTCGGTATTTTTTGACCAAAACAGTTTGGCGCCCACCGTTGGGCAAGTGGTGTTTTTCATACTCAAGTTCATATTCGCTTTCATCCTAAACCGTTACCTTGTGAAACTATACTAAAAAATGGCCTCTCATCAAAAGCTACATCTTCATGTCGTCCGCAATTTCCGAAGTTGCTCAACCACTTCCTCCTCTATCCGTTATCCAGAGGAAGGCAACCATTGCCGGTGTTAACAACTTAGGAGCCGGAGGATCAAGCAGCATGCTTCCTCCCACAACAAAGCCTTCTATTAGCTTGCCTATCCAAAGATTATCTCCTAACACGAGGCCGGTCCTTATGTCTAATGATGATATTTTTGATGTGACATTCGTCGATTTCGGGTCGTATTTGTATTCGTTTGTGTATTCGTTTATCATGTAAACCGACCCGATCTATATCCCGAACATTTCAAATATATAAAATATTGGATTTTATGTTACTAAATCATTCCCATTTATTCAGTTTAAAAAACCCTTTTACGGATTCGAAAACGGCTTTAAAACGATTAAAATACATCAAAAACGAACTTCCAGACGCATAACGAACCACACAAGACGAGCTGGGCCAACCCCACCCCCCGGTGGGCGCCGCGCCGCGCAGCCATGAGGGCTAGGGTTGGTCGCGCGGCGCCTAGTGACCTCTGCAGCATATTTCGGATTTCTTTGTTGTTTTGTGCTTTGCTTGTTTGTTTAACCAATCTATTTTCATGCAAACATGAAAAAGAACCTTGCAAAGAAGCCTTGACCCTTACCCTATATATACACACCCATCTCCTTCATTTTTACACTTGCTCTCACTCCAAATTCTATCTCAATTCTTCATAGGTTCAAGGTTGTTATTTATGTGTTCTTGAAGGTTTGACTTCCAAAAGTCAAACTGAGTTTAGTCTTTCATTCTATTTAGTTCATATGATCTTATTAATACTTGAATATGGTGGAACAACATATATATAATATACACCCCTTGTTACCTTTGGTAGTTACTTCTCCGATCCCGGTCGGTGAGGTTTTGGACCTTGTAAGGCAAGGCTTCATGGAGGACTTCGTGTCCTTGATATATAAATATATATATATATATATATATATATATATATATATATGCACCTACATATATACACACACATATATGCACCTACATATATATATTTATATATATATACACACACACATACATATGCACCTACACAACACATCTACACATAAGAAAGGGAGTGAAATTAGGGATTAATGGAGTTACACATTCACTTCTCGCTATAAAAACTTCTGAAATAATCCAATCTATCTATATAACTTGTTTATACATATTAATCTTGCTTAAATTCTTCTTATTTTAGTTTGTTTGTTATATTTACAAGTTCTATGGTTATGGGTTTTAAGAGTCTATGCTTCAGTTTAACCGTAAATAGCTCAAGACCGTAATACAAACTTTTGTTTAAAAGACTTTGTTGTTAACTTTTTGTTTGTAAAACTTAAGTATTTTCATTTGTAAATTATTATACAAGTTCTTGATTATTTGGGCATGTGGAAACCATCTATGAACTTGTTGTGAGATGGAAACCGAACCAATCTGATTTTTACTCGCTTAAGGTACACAAGTGTGTTTTTTAGCTATCAAGACTTGAATATTTCTTTAAAAACTTTAAAAATAGTTTACAAACTGATTTTAATTATTTTTTTAAGTACTTGGAAATGTTGGATCCAACTTGATCTCATAACATAGTTTGGACCGACAAAACCGAACACTCGCTTAACGTGCGTTGTTAGTTCTAAAACAATAGAACTACATACTTGGTTAAGTCTTATTAAGTTTTATTGAGTTATCTCATAACATTCATTATATTGGGAAGTTGACTTTGGGTTTGACCAATTATAAAGACCCGAACCAACAACCCGAACACTCGTTAAAGACCCGTTTTAGTATCTTTATCCCAAAGGAACTTGCACTTTTGCATTTTTCCCACCTTATTACTTAACATAGGTTAAGTAAATATTAAGGTTAGATACTTTAACCCAGTATCGAGCAAACTTTCTTTTTTAAAGGGTTACTGTTATAAATTCTTAAATAGTTACATTTTAAACCTTGAACTTTAATTGTTTACTTTTTGCAACAATTATTTTATTTAAGGAGCTTCAAGACAACTTTTCTAAATCCAAAACTTTCTTTTATTTAGGCTTCATACGTTAAACTCGTCGTTCCGGAAAATCTTCAAATTACCAGCTTTTCAAGTTTATTACTTGAACGTGAGTACATTCATCCCTCGTTTTCTATCTTTTGTTTTGGGGGGTGACATTTCATCTTATCTAAACTAAATGTTTTGTACTTGGTTCTTAAACCACAAACGTTATTTGTATACCTTACTTAAATAAATACTCGATTTGGTGTTCTATGATTATATGCCTATGTGTTTATTGCTTTCGGTTGGTGGAACTATAAATCCTAGACTATTTGGAATCCCCTTATAGCAAGGTGTCATTAACGTAATGCAATTAACGATAACTATGAAATCCTAGACTATTTGGCATCCCCTTACAGCAAAGTGTCGCTAACGTAATTCTATTAGCGATTATATCTATCTATCCAAGTTATTGCTCTTATTTATTGTTTTGTATACAAGTTTTATGGCTTTTCTTATTATATACTTATATGTTCAAACTTATGAATTGCTCACCAACCTTTGTGTTGACAAACTTTATTTTATGAAATGTTGCAGGTTTGCATCTAGGTTGATTATGGAGTTTGGAGAAGAAAATGTCACAAATACCTCTAGGATATTAGCAAAAATGAACAATATTTGATTTGCTATATTTTGTTATATGTTGTTGTATTTGACTTATGAATATATGGTTATGTGACATTTTCGATGTTGTGAAATGAAATGAGCTTGTTAAATATTGTCGCTTTAAATAGTGTCATGCGCTTATGGGCAATCGTTGCACCCCGGCATGTTCCGCCGCCTTTGGTCGAGGTGTGATAGAAACGAATGCACTCTTTAGGTTGCTCGGTCGCGTAAAAACGAAGGTACATCTCGAGGCACTTATTGAGTGCCTCGGTTTGACCATCCGTTTGCGGGTAGTAGGACATACTAAACGACAGAGTGGTACCTTGTAAGTGGTGTAATTCATTCCAGAAATCTGATAGAAAACGAACATCACGGTCCGAGACGATATCCACCGGAACCCGTGAAGTCGAATGATTTCACTGACAAAAACTAAAGCAACAGTATCAGTGTTGAAATTAGTGGGCAGAGCGAAAAAATGATCGTATTTTGACAACCGATCAACTACCACCATAATGACCGTCTTGCCTTGTGAAGATGGTAACCCAGTAATGAAATCCATTTCAATACTTTCAAAAACCAGGTTTGGAATAGGGAGAGGTTGTAGGAGACAGCCTGGTGGCTGGAAGGAGGCCTTAGTCTGTTGACAAACATGACAGTGAGCCACAAAGGCTTTAACATCAGCCCGCATAGTCTTCCAATAAAAATTGGAAGAAAGACAATGAAAAAAACGTGTCACCCCGGAGTGACCGCCCGTGACAGAGGAGTGAAACTCGGTGAGTAATTGAGTACAGAAAGGAGAACCAGAAGGTAACATTAGGCGACCCCGATAAATTACTAACCCGTCTTTAGCTGAAAAACTTGGTAGTGACGCCGGATTAGAGGCTAGTTTGGTCAATAGTTGCTGAAGTTATGGGCTATTGGTTGTGGTGTGGCGAAGATTGTCGATAAATAATGGTTCCTAAGATTAGTAAACTATAATCTGAGCTTGTGGAAGCCTGGATTGGGCATCGGCAGCATCATTTAATTTACTCGGTCAGTACAAAATGTCAAAATCAAAACCCAATAACTTACCAAGCCACTTGTGTTGATCAGATGTCTGAATAACCTGATCCTTGAGATTTCTAAGCGATTCTTGATATGTGATTATTACAAACTTCTGACCGAGGAGATATTGGCGCCACTTGGCGACCGCTTGAGTAATGGCAAACATCTCTCGTTGGTAAGCCGAAGCCAATTGCATTCGACACAATTTTTGAATAAAAGAAGCAATGGGATGTTTCTATTGAGATAAAATAGCCCCAAAACCAATCCCTGAGGCGTCCGTCTCCACTGTAGAAGGAAGGGAAAAATCTGTAAGGTAGAGCACCGGAGTGGAACTCAAAAGATATTTAAGTTCAGTAAAGGCGGAAGTACATTTGGGCATCCACAAAAAAACATCTTTCTTTAAAAGATCCGTAAGAGGCCCCGCAATGGTGGCATAACCTTTAATAAACCCACGATAGTAGCAAGAAAGCCTGAGGAACCCTCTGATTTCTTTTACATTGGTGGGGCGAGGCCACTGCTGGATGGCGGTTATTTTCATGAGATTCACCGCTAACCCGTCCCCCGAAATTAAATGACCTAAGTACCCGATTACTGTCTGACCAAAGTGACATTTAGACAACTTAGCCACCAATTGGTGAGTCAACAACACTTGTAAAACAGTATGAACAAGATTTAAATGGCCGGTCCATGTGGCGCTATAAATGAGAATATCATCGAAAAAAATGAGGGCAAATTTTCGAAGATAAGGTCGAAAAACGTCATTCATAAGACGTTGAAACGTGGACGGGGCATTGGTAAGACCGAAAGGCATTACCAAAAACTCATAGTGCCCGTCATGAGTTCGAAAGGCCTTTTTTATTCATCTCCCTGTTTGATACGTATTTGGTGATATCCTACTAAAAGATCCAATTTTGAGAAATACTTAGCACCATGCAATTCTTCGAATAGTTCATCAATTGAAGGAATGGGAAAGCGGTCACGAATCGTTAGACCATTTAGGAGCCTGTAGTCAACACAGAATCGCCATGTGCCATCCTTCTTTCGGACCAATAAAATAGGGAATGAAAAGGGACTGTTGCTAGGTCGAATAATAGCCTGGTTCAACATTTTAGTAACCTGCCTCTCGATCTCCTGTTTCTGAAAATGAGGGTACTGAAACCCTCGAACCCTAACTTGTGGTCGATTGGGAAGGAGTTCAATGCCATGGTCGTGTGACCGTTTAGAAGGTAGACCCGTGGGGGGTTGAAAAACAGCCTCAAACTCGTGTAACAGTGGTTTGAAATCATCTGGATAAGGCATAAGTGGATCCGCATCAGGTGCCAATAATGTCAATTGAAAGCAAGAAACAATGGAATCATGAGAAACCAGTTTTCGTAACTCGTTAAATTGAATTGGTAAGGGAGGGGTAGGCGCGTTGCCATTCCATTTGACTTGTTAACCTTTTAAATTGAACTCAAATGTTGCCTAATCATAGTCGGTGATTACCGGTGTCACACCCCAACCTACGGCGGAAATTCCGGGGCGGACTGATTGTCACAGCTCTCAAGGTTACTATCATGCATTATTAAAAGTGTCGATATCTATTAATTAAATTTCCAAATAACAATTATCCATACAAAATTCAAATGCACAAGTACATATATCAATCAATTACAATATGTCTCATTAAGTTTTTCTCCTAGCATAAATCCTTAAGTGATCTTGTACTTCACATCAAACGAATACCTGCATATGCGTTGAAAATAATATAGTTTTGTCAACACAAGGTTGAGTGAGCAACACACCAGTTCAAAGTATAAATAAAAATATGTATTTGTAACAAGTCATATGCGAATAACAAAATAACCAAATGAACAAGTATAACTAAGATGTCGAGAAGCACAAAGCTATAACGACTGGCGTATGATCATACTAGACTGAGATTATGTTGGACCTCTCCGAATGCGAAAGCATACAAAGCAAATAAGCACATAAACAAGTAAGGTATAAGTTTTTAACACATAAGACAGAGTTGCAGTTTTAAGTATAAGTATATAATGAGAAATATATTTACGCATATGTCCCCAAAACGTGGAAAAACGAGTAAAAGGGGGAATGTGGTACTCACCTCGATAGACGAACAAAGTGAATGAGAATATTAAGAATGATGATATGCGGAAATCACACGTTGACAATAAATCCTAATAAGGAAAAGAGAAATATGGATACGCTAAGTAAAGTATAAGATTGATTACGACGACTAGATAAACAATATTAAGTTAATATTATAATAATATAATACCATATATAAGATCCATTATATAAAATAATTAGTTTGTTTAATATATCTTTGAAAATATTACTTTTGATTATATAAATATATATCATATATAAGATTTTATATATATATATGCTTGTATACGTATATACGCGAACGAAAACGTGAAAAAAACAAGTATTATAAAGTCGGTTTTTAATAAAAGTGTTTTATTTAATTGTTATTAGTAATATTATACTTAATAAATGATTTAAAAGGAAAACATATCAAAAAATTGCTAAAATATCGGGGTGGCAGGGGGTTGAACCCGCGACCTGCACCCCATAACAAGTGCATGTTAACCAGCTGGGCTAACCAGCAGATACGTTTAAGACCCGTTTCTATTAATTATAAACATAAACAGTTTAATCAGTTTTGCTTAAAAACCCTAACAATTGCAATTGATCAAATTCGTTGATGTTAAGAAAAATGGCCTTAGGGCTTTTGTTCAATACTGAATCGCGATCAAAACCATATACATATATTACCTTAACTCGATCTAATCTATGGTGAATGAGATCAAACAGTTGTCGGCCAGAAAACGATGACGAACGGCAAGTAAATGGCAAAGATAATACTATTGATGATAGGGTTTCTGTTGGCGACGGCTGAGGGAAAGTGCGTGTGAGTTTGATTAACTTATAACATCCGTTTATATAAGGATTGAAATTAGGGTTCGAATGGTTTAGTAAAAATGGAAATCGGATCATGATTGATACAATTAACTTGTATAAAACGTCGGTGAAGCCGCGTTTGATATATGTGAATGATTTCCTAGATCAAAACTTGATTACAAACGGATTTACTAGCCTAATTTGATGATTATTGGAGTCGGGTACAAGAAAACCCACATAAACAAGGACATGGGTAAACGGATAATCCAGCTTGAAAATGGGTTATATCATAAAGTTATAATTTGATCCTTGGAGTTTGAGGTTGGATATATAAGAGGTAAGAATATATATTTTGGGCTAAGAGTGTACAAACTTTAAAGATTTAATTATAGATAAAAATTTAATAAAAAAAATTAATCAATTTAAACTCCATAAACGAAATGAAAATAACCCGAACGTTGAACCGAGTCGGGTAAATGTGTAAGTTTGAAAACCCGAGTTGTTACAACCGGGCCCAAAGTATATAACCAAGAAACGCCCAATACAAGATCCCACCCTTGAAGTGGTAAAACATTCAAATCAACTGTGACCATGTGATTTTGTATTGTCAAGGATACTTGGCGGGCGATACCCGTACACTGAAGTCTTTCCCCACTTCTAACTAGCACCGAGAATGGTGTAATGTTTTCAATAGGTAAGCCGAGTGAGCTTGTACTTCTTCAACTTGGAGTTGCTCGGCTACTGTGGCATCAGAAGTCAGTTGACCATGGGTGGAATTAAGGGCATCAGAAAACTGTTTTCTGGTTTATCATCAAAAAAACAATAATTGAGGTGCCCCTTTGCATTTGTGATCCCATGAATATTTCTCATCACATCTAAAGCACAGGATCTGTGCTCATTTGTGAGTGGTTTCTGCCGTCGACAGACGACGAAACCCTAACGTCCCATCTTATGTTTGCGCATTTCCTATTTTGGGAACAATAGTATAGGGCGAGGTCGCACTCAGGGGGTATGTAAAATGGGTTTACCCGTCCCTAATTGAACCCGACCCTTGTTCTTTTCAAACAAGATCCGATCCTCATGAACTTGGGCTAAACGCATAGCTTCGTCTAACAAGTTAGGCTTATGAACCATGACTGAGGCTTTAATATCGCTTCGAAGGCCCGAGATGAAACAACTTACCAAAAACGCCGCCGCTAATAGAATCGTCAGATTAGAAGTTTCCTCAAATCGAGGACGGTCGTGGTCTGACCCTCTGTTGATATCATCCTAGAACGAGTATCTTTGCAGTTGGTCAGTGAAAGCATCAATGAAGTAAAGTAATCTTATAATATAAAGTAGGAAAAGTAATCAAATTGCCACCACAAGAATTGTTTATTAATCAAATGGAAGTAAGTAAGAGTATGAGGTGAGATAAGAATACAGAATAACAATATCCATAAACCCTCCCTCTACCTCACACAACATCAATTCCTTGTGATCTCATTATCAAGCTGACGTGGCATTTTGTACGAAATGCCCACGAGGTTTCTTGGGCCTGAAGCTTCTTCTAATACCTTGTTGGGCCGTGGTTTGCTGATCTGAGCTCCGTTGGTTAATTGGTTCCAAGGTAGTCACAACACAACACCAGTTGTCTAATTTTTAACTCTTTTTATGTATTTAATGTATTAGGGAATGGTTAGAAATATAATGGTATCCGAATAATAAGATAATTGAATAATTAGAGGGTATTTTTAGTGTTTGAGTTCTCTTCAAGTGGCTTTTATTGTGGTCATTTTGGGTTATGGTTTATCACCTTATCTCAACTGATCTAATGAGTCCTGTTAAAATATCTAGGTCGAAGGAGAACGAGTCAAAAGGGATTAAAAGACGTGGGTGGTGGGCGTAGTGCGGGGAGAAACGACTGGAGTTGAAGGTCAAATACGGTTGTTATATACCATATTATTTGTCTTGCAAGTAACTTGCCGGATTATTTATATATTGCTTCTGAATATAAAGAATTATGTTTTTTTTTTTCAATATATTTACCACATGCTTGGTTTCCCCTCATGGGCTTTTGAAGCATATGTAAAAGTAAGAGTAATCTGTTTCAAGCATTATCAAACTGAAGATATCATGTGATATTAATCATTTGCTACAAAAGGGATCTGGTGCCCATAATAAATTTTGTTAAACTAAGCTTTATAGTTGTCTAAGATTACGCATTGAGTTTGTGGTTCAGTTTATGTTTTGTTGGTTTTAGGTTTTCAGTTTTTGCAATGGCTTCATTTTGGTTGCGGTTGTTTTGGTTTTAGGTTTTCGGTTTTCACAACGGGTTCGGTTTGGTTTTTCTTTTTACAATGGGTTCAACTTGGTTTTAGGTTTTCACGATGGGTTCAGTACAATTTTGGTTCTAGGCTTGAAATCTTTTGGATAAAAAATGGCGCAAAATAATGGTGGGCTTGAAAGTTTTAGTTTAAAATATTCTTTAATTAATGATAAATTGATTATCACATATTTAGACCTAAATAATTTTGGCTACACTACTTATTACATACCTGGTTCAGTTTTTTTTTATAAAGATGGAGTACATGCAAACCGAAAATGAACTAGAAATTTGGTTTTTGAGAAAACAAAAACGAAACTCATGCTTTTGAGTTGGGGGCTTGGTTAGGTCAGTTCAATTATGTCGGTTATGTCAGTTTAGATGTTAGTTTTTTAAAAAAATATAAAACTTTGTCAGGCGAGTTGCATAAAATGTATGGTTTTATCGTATTTTTTACTTATACTTTTAGTTGATGATAGTCATGAAAGCAACACAAATTCCTAACCTAGCTGGCATCAAGCCTTCCTTTGAACATAAACAGGTGATGGTGTATCCCATTTAAGGCGAATATTCACTAGAGAACTTCAAGAATCAAGTCTTACATTGTATGAAAACAAAGCATTATCTCAACTAATTTCGTAAGAACACAGTGAGTTAGGATTGTTCAGGCCTGCTAGATCTTTGCTTTGTATTGTGCTTTGCATCTGCTCCGGGTAATCGGAACATGTAAGGTTGCTTTGCTTCTTTTGTTAATCATGATTAACTAACTTTTGACCCGTCTTAACGGTTTCCATTTTAGCTAATTTTTAGTTATACAAATGTAACACGTGAGCTTTGTTAGTCTTGAATAGTGGAATTGTGTTGTGATGGTTTTATGTGTTATTGCAATACCCTAGCTATTGGTAGCGTCTAGTGATGGTGGAACGGGAATAAACTTTCTCTAATCCAGAGCGCATATAAGTTTAAAAGCATGTACACCCATTTGCTAACGATCTAATTAGTATCCGTTTAGTTGAATCATAAAGGAGATCACAAGTATCTTCAGTCCGATCAAAATCCGACCAATTAACAGGTCTATAACACAACATATAAATGTCAAATATACCAACAATGATTAAAAGCTCTATATCAATAATCAAAGAAGAAAAGTCTCAAGATGATGAGAATACTGCAAGTAAATGGCAAAACTTTTGTGCATCTCAAGCGAATAATGTTCCTAAATTATCTTTACATAAACAACTTTATTGTAGACAAACTCGAGCATCGTGTCCCATAACTCCTAAGCCAATTCTAATCACAGCCACCTTATCTTGCACAATCATCGTCGTGTTTCTAGCGCCTTATCTCAAGCCCAAGTTTGACTTCTTGTGTCATCTTGTTGATTTCCAAGTCAAAATGGACTAGAAACTATCCTAATATTGTTTTGAGTTAATAGCCATTTTCGTCCCTGTGGTTTGCTACTTTCGCCACTTCAGTCCAAAATTTGTATTTTTGTCAATTTAGTCCTCATAGTTTTAAATATTAGCCAATTACGTCCTATCCGTCTAACGGCATCCAGCTATGCCGTTAGTTCAAGGGTATTTTTGTCTTTCTCCTTTTTATTTTGAGTTATTGGTCATTTTCGTCCCTGTGGTTATTCAGTCCAAAGTTTGAAATTTTGTCAATTTAAGTCAGTTTTTTTTCTATAACCCTAGAGAGCATTATCCAAGCCCAAAACAAGTCTGCATTTACTCTGTCGACAACAGTAATCATACCCCCTCCTCTCGTATTTAGTTTCTAGACGGTTCCTAAACTCTCCCCCATGGTGGAATTCAATGGTAAAGTGGTCAAAGCAATTCTGTGAAACCGAATTGTACGGAAAAAACTAAAAATCGTTTCTTTGATGAATGCATAATATTTAGGGTTTAGAGATTAACATATCATAACGAAAATCTGGGTCGTAATCAACTATTATACATTAATCAACAAAACAATTTTTAGTTTTTTCTGTATAATTCGGTTTCAGGGAATTACCTTGACCACTTTACCATTGAATTCCACCATGGAGAAGATTTTAGGAAATGTCTAGAAACTAAATATAAGAGGGGGGGGGGGGTATGATTACTGTTGTCAACAGAGTAAATGCATACCATTATTTGAGGTTGCTCGATGGTTTTGGGCTTGAATTATGCTCTTCAGGGTTATAAACAAAAAACATAAAAAATAAAATAAAAAACTGAATTAAACTGAACATTAAATTAACAAATTTTTAAACTTTGGACTGAATTGGCAAAGATATCAAACCACAGGGACTAAAATGACCATTAACTCAAAATTAAAAGGAGAAAGACAAAAATACCCTTAAACTAACGGCATAGCTGGATGCCGTTAGACGGATGGGACGTAATTGGCTAATATTTAAAACTATGAGGACTAAATTGACAAAATTAAAAATTTTGGACTGAAGTGGCGAAAGTAGTAAACCACATGGACGAAAATGGCCATTAACTCTATTGTTTTTGCTCATGAGAAAATAGCATTAACAAAAGCTTCCGCCTCAAACGGTTGGAGATCCTCCACCCCTTCCCCGACACCTATAAACTTCACTGGAATCCCAAGCTCATCAACTACACTAACCTGCAAACAGTACTCGTATCAAAACAGGATTAAAGCTAATAAAATTTATATATATGAAATAATAGATGAATCCTAAATAGGAAAGAAAGCATTCACATACCACACAACCGCCTCTCGCAGAGCCATCGAGCTTTGTCAAAATAAAACCAGTTATTCCCACGACCTGCCATATATTAATAAATTTTCTTATTAAATGTACCGTAGGAACATAAATTTAAAAGCCTTACCTCATTGAATTCCCTAGCTTGTGGGAGCATATTCAAACCCGTTGTTCCATCCAGAACGAGTAAAATTTCCTGTAAGATTGTGTGAAGTAACTGTTAAATATAAAACCTTGTGTAATATTATAGCATAAAATAGAGTCTTTATTGTAAATATTTTGTATCCCTATACTGTTTATCTAGATTGGTGAATACTACAGAGAAAACCGAATTTGGGATTCAAAAACTTTTAACAAGTATGTTCAAATCATATCATATTCTTTCCGTGTGTGCTAATTAAATGAAGGGCATTTTAGACATTTACTAGTCAGGTTATGTGATCAAATGTTGCGATTTCTATATAAAAGAACCATAGTACCATACATTAGGGGCGCCATTAACAATTTTCGCAATGGCCTTTTTGCATGCAATCAATTCTTCCATCAAGCTATAATTAGTATGTAAACCTATAAGACATAAAATAACCAAATAAATGGTCAATGAAGTGACAATTTAAGTAATTTTGTTGATTCGTTCGTATCTTACGTCCAGAGGTGTCACATAACACGATATCAAAACCCTGTTCTTTCCCTTTCTTAACCGCTTGTGATAGAACTAATCAAAAAGAACTTCAAGGTCACATGTTAGTAATAGTAACTGCCATAAAGTTAACCATATTTGTTGAAGCTATTACTTTTTGTTTAATTGTCTACCTGCTGATGCTTTTGCCTTCTCTTTTTCAGCTGAAACGATCTCACAGCCTGTTCTTTCAGCCCAAATTTCCAGTTGGTCACTTGCAGCTGCCCTAAACGTATCACCAGCCGCCAATAATATCTACACATAACTCATTCATTTGAAAAAATAGTTTCATTAGTAGAGCAACCAAAAAGTACTTCACTTTATAGTACATTGATCACACAAATAATGTTTTCAAGATTTAACGATTCAAGTATTAAAAGACATAAAAGTATTAACAAATCATGAACTCACTTTAGCACCTTCACTCTTCAACCGATAAGCTAATTTCCCTGCGAATAAAACACAAGCTACTCAGGGGTGTGCATGGGTCGGTTTTGTGCTCAAACCGAAAATAAAGTTTTTGAAAACATTTCAGTTTTGTTTTTTCAGCTTTCAAATAACTGGCCCAAATTCATGGGACGTTAAAAAAATAACGATTAATTGACTATTATAAATTTGGACTAAAATATTTGGGTTACACTAATTACCAAATTCTTATAAATTACTTAACATTCAAAGTTAAAAATGATGATCCATATAATTTGATTTGGTTTGGTTTTAGTTACATCTAAAAGAAAAGGCAAACCAAAACCCAAACCAAACTGAAAATTCGGTTTTTACGAACACGTAAAACTAAACTATCCATTTTTGTTCGAGTTCGGTTTTTTGGTTGCGGGTCGGTTTTTTCGATTTCCTGTTAAATAACCAAAAATCAGTGGGTTTCAAACCGAACTGACATCATAACTTTTAATTATAAAAATAAAAATATATTCGAAAATGCCATTCACTCTCGTAAAGGAACTCACATTATGTGGAAATATATTTCTTTCGATTGAATTTCTAAACAGGCATCAGGTTCAGGTGTTGGGTTTGAATTTAGGTATTCGAACCATCATCATCATATCATCATCATCGTACTCAGTATATCCCACAAATAGCAAAGCTATGGTAGGGTCTGAGAAGGGTAAGATGTATACAGCCTTACCTCTACCCCATAGGGATAGAGAGGCTGCTTCCTGTGAGACCTCCAGCTCGATAGTAGTTTTGCATCAAGCCTTGGACATAAGACACATAACACTCAACCATCGGGACACCGACCGATTGGTGCATGTACCCTTGTCTTTCGGCTATCAACGCCACCACATGATGCCTGATTAACCTTCCGCCACTTTTAATGTTATTTTCACGATATTAGTAAAATAACGTCAAAATTAGTGCAATTTCGCTTTTGCCCACCCGAAGGTTCACACGTATATACATTATATGCGTGCACCGCAAAACTAACAAAATTCAAAATCTAGTTTATTCGAAATGAAACTTAATCACAAATATGATTTGGTTTCCAGCTGCAGGAAAAATATACAAAATCTATCTATTAACATAAAATATAAATGCAGAATTCATTATCATCTAGCATACCAAGAGATGTAGTTTTTCCGCCTCCATTAACACCAACTATCATGATCACCGCCGGCTTCCTATAAAAACAGCATCATTAATAATAGTATTCATTAGCAAACTAAAAACATATAAACAGAAAGACAAGTAAGATTTTTAAACCTGAATCCAAGTTTAAGCTCGGTTTTAGCACCTTTGTTTGTCAAAATATCCAATACACTCTTCTTCAAAGCATCCTACAAAATATACATACCAATATGACAATTAATTCATGTATGTAAACTGCATATGTATATATACAATCACAACACTTGCCTTTATTTCAGTTCCTGATTTGAGCTTTCCAGCATATATATCATCCCGCAAGCTCTCCACAATCTTTATTGTGATCTTTGGGCCAAAATCCGACACTAATAACGCCTCTTCGATATCATCAAGAACCCGATCGGTGTCAGACAGATTCCAGTAAAGCAGGAGCTCATCAATAACGGCCAGGTTATCTCTGGTTTTGGAAAACCCACCTGAGAATATCTTCTCCACGTCTTTCTTTGCCTTTTCTTTGATTAATCTTCCAAGTTTCGTGAAGAACCCCGTTTCGGAACCCGCAGCAGAGCATCTGAATCTGAAGGTTAAGGTTGGTGGTGGTGGTGGATACAGGCTGTTGAAGACGGTGGTTGAATTGAAGTTAGAACGTGATGCGGTTGTTAACAGTTTATGACCTGCCATTTGGTTGGGTGAAAGGAAATGGAGTGATAGCTAGACAAGATGATGAAGTTTAAAACATTATCTTTTAATTTAAATTATATATCTATCTTGATATTGTTTAGAGGCAGGAGGTAACGACCCAAGTTCAAATCCTTACTAGTGTCACTTTTCGTGAATTACGGCAATGAATGATTAATTTGGGCATTGTGAGGTTGTTAATTCGAATCCCAGACCCACCCGAGGTTCTTCTCATTGTGTGTTACGTCAGAGAGTTCTGCTCTTGTGGTGGCATAACGAATGCAGACGGGGGTATGGTGTGAAATTCGTGTCTTGATTTGTTTTCGTCTTGTAAACTTTTATTATGTAAACCCGACTCAACATTTTTTTATAACCTTATTTAATTATTATATAATATTATTATTATAGACCTCGATCGTAAATAAATCGATATTTGTCATATTATAGTGTCGTTAAGAAAAACATAAGGGGTTCAAAATGATTTTCGTAAAGTCGTTATAAGTTTTAAAAACCTTTAGACTCGTATTTAAACTTGATTGAAACTTAAGGGATGGTTTTTGAGAATATATAATACATATATATCCAACCCAAAACTCTAACCCTACCCACATGAACATCCCAGCCCCCATTTGATTTATGATTTATGAAATAAAATGAGTTGAATAAATATTGTCACTTTAAATAGTGTCTTGTGTTTTTTGGGCAATCGGTTGCACCCCGACATGTTCCACCGCCTTTGGTCGGGGTGTGACATATGGTTTCCACGGGGAACGTCTAAGCCAAACTCTAGAACATCTCCAAATTTAAAGGGTGCGATGACCTGACACGTAAGAAAGTCATCGTTTAAAAAAAGTGACTTATGTTTAAAAAAAATATTTTCTTCTTTAAATTATTGGATACATCACTATCACATATGTTAATATCGGTAAAATTATATTAGTTGTATAGAGCTACACGTTTTGACAACTTTGCGATTTGTAAAGTTGTAAAGCGGCTTGTATAAGAACTTTTTTTTCTTTTTTCTTTTTTTACTTTTATACGGGCTAGTTTAGTTTTTTATAAAATGATGTGTCGTTCATTACAAAATACCTGTTATATAATCAAAATGATAAAACAAAAATATGGATAAAAAAAATCTGTTAACGCAATAATCAAGGAGTGAAACATGGAAGCCAATATGTGAGGAAAGATATGTGGCAAGAATCATGTCTGATCTCGCCAATCACGTCCATCACTCCCTCTCAAGTTGGTGCGTGGAGTTCTACAACGCCCAACTTGTTATGTAAACCATGAAGGTTTTGTGTGTCCAACAGTTTAGTGAGGACGTCTGCAATTTGTTCTTACGTGTTGATCTGCATAGGCTGTATATCTTTTGATTCCACCCGTTCTCGGGCAAAACAACAATCTATTTCGGCATGTTTGGTTCTCTCATGAAAGACGGGGTTGTTAGCAATATGTCTAGCGGCTTGATTATCACGGAATAGTTGAGTAGGATTATCACAAGGCATATCGAGTTATTTTAATTACCATCTCATTCACAAGATTTCGCTTACAATAGACGTCATAGCCTAGTATTTAGCTTCAGCGGACGAGCGGGAAACGACCAATTGTTTCTTTGACTTCCATGAGACTGAAGACCCCATAGTAATAATAAATACCCGATTGGTGAGCGTTGTGTCATGGGGTAACCAAGCCATTCTAAATCACAGTGGGCTGTGAGGTTAGTCCCTCCGTCTTTTGTGAGAAGAATCTCTTGTCCAGGGTGTAACCTTAAGGTGGCTTTCTCTTAGGTGATTAACGAATTGGCTCAAAACATTTACAGAATATGTGATGTCAAGCCTTGTTGCTTGTAAGTAAGAAGTGTAAGGCCCGGTCCCAGCGCCCTACATTGTACGTTAGATTTACTCATAAACATTGTTCTAAATATCAGAATGAATTAAAACTTTTCGCGGAATAATTAAAAACCAACCATTCACATAACTTAAATGTAATCCAATATTAAAACATGTCTTTAAGTTCAAACATAACTAAATATCATAACTTCAAATCTTCCGCTGCCAGCTTCTTTATTCATCTGTCATGTGTCCCTCTCAAACCAGCTGTCTCATCATATTTGTCTGTGTGCATACTAAAAGTCAGCTACGCTGAGTGAGTTCTAATTAAAAAAAAACAACATACATTTCATTCACATGAATACTTATATGCATCCAGCAACACATCTTAGTTACTTAACCTGCATATTCTTCATTCATACATACATACATACATTCATACATGCATTTATACTTTATACTCCATACTTACCTTCTTTCGTGCTTTCATATTTCTATTCTTTCATATTTCATACATATTATCTCTACGTTTTAAAGAACATTTCGCACTTCTTCCTCGAATACTATTAGGGTCCGGTTCTTTCTTCCTCGGATATTATTAGGGTTTGGTCCCTTTTTGCTCGGATATTATTAGGGTATTAGTCAAATTAATTAGGAACAGATAGCAAAGATCTATTTTTCTGAAAAATGGGATCCATTTCTTGATCACCATCCTCCATATCATATATTCATATTTAATTGTTAGGATTGGTGAATGTCTTTGGGCCGGGTTCGTTGGTTGACAATTAGAAGGCAAAAGGGGGCGGCCCGTTTAATTATGGAGGATGGCCCATTTGACGTTTTCTTGGTCCCTAAGTCATTTAACCTAATTGTTCGCTATATATATCATGGTCATGTATTGTAATCTTTTGTACTGTGCTTAATAAAATAACCCTAGTTGCAGCCCGTGGACGTAGGTCGCGTTGACCGAACCACGTAAAATCCCGTGTCTCTTATTTATTGCTTTCGTTTGTGCGTGTGTGTTTGTGTTTCCGCTGCGTACCGACTCTGTTTAATACCTAGCAAGTGGTATCAGAGCTGAAGGTTTGTTAAACACACGGGGCGCACTGAGACGATTAGCAAGGTCTTTTTTGGTTCTTCGGCTCTGGTTCAAATTATGGTTTCGAGTTGTTTGTTTCCGATCGTGATGTTTTAAGAAAGGATTTTATTTCCTTTCTTGGGAGCTTGATAAAGTCAAAACAAATAATAAATGGTAGGAATTGCTTTTTTGGAAGTTCGTGTGTAAAGAAAGAAATCACACTTTGATTTTGTTTCTAAGTTTCACCGACTTCATCATAACATAATAGAAAAGGTTAATTCCTTTTGATTGCCATTAATTGCTTTCTTGTAGCCACGGTTTAGAGAAGTCCACCAATAGATTGGGTTTATTTAATATTTTTGTTTCTTGGGAGCTACACAAACAAACTAGAGGGAAATAAAGGTGTTTTGCCTTTTATTAGTTTGTTGCGTGAAGTCAAGGAATACTTATTATCAAGTATTACTGTGTTGGTGTCTTGGCGGAGGATTACAAGGTTTAGGTACGGTAATTTCTTTTATTGGGTTTTGATTTACGGGGCACGGGACAAGGTGATCGAGGTGGTACCGGGTTAAAACTCTTTGAAGCCGTTGATTAGAGTTTGGTTAAAACTCTTGGATTCGCCGAGTTAAGGTTAGAGTTTTTGTTTATTGGTTTTTTTTCTCTGTTTTCTCGTTTGCAATGTCTGAAAACGGGAAGGTTCGAATCGACAAGTTTGACGAGACTGATTTTGCATGGTGGAAAATGCAAATAGAGGCGTTATTTGGTGAACATGATTTGGATATGGTATTGGAGGAAAAGCCGGATAAAATGGATAAAGCCGTAGAAGCAATTTGGAACTCAAAGGAAAAGAAGGCTAGAGGTAAAATTACATTGGCTTTGACGAGGAGCGTTACATTTAATATTATGAAAGAAACCACAGCTCGTGGTATGATGACGGCTCTGTCAAATATGTATGAAAAACCGTCTGCAGCCAATAAGATGTTCTTGATGAGGGAATTGTTTATGACAAAGATGCACGAGGGAAGTTCAGTTGCTGGTCACATTAATGATTTCATCTCAATTATGTCCAGGTTAGCTTCTGTGGGCATGAAGTTGGATAATGAGACTCAAGCTATTATATTGTTATCTTCTTTGCCTGAGAGTTGGTCTGGAACTGTAACGGCCATTACTAGTTCTGCGGGGGCCGATGGTTTGACATTTGAGGGGGTCCGAGACATTGTGTTGGGTGAAGACGTTCGCCGGAAAAGCACGAGTGGAGGATCATCTTCTGGTATGTTTTATGCTGGCAGGGGAAGGGAAAATAACAGGAGCAGTGGGAGTCGGGGGAGGAGTTCGTCTAGAACTCGGAAGAATGTGAAGTGTTGGAGGTGTAATGAAGTTGGACATGTTAAGAGTGATTGTCCAAACAAATTATAGGGAAAGGCTGCTGAGGTGAACACTGCTGAACAGGTTAATGAAGGAGCCAGTGATGACGAGGCATTATTTTGCAGTGTGGATAGCATGGTGGACTCTTGGGTCATGGATTCCGGTTCTTCGTTTCACGCTACGCACAGCGGGGAGACGATGGTGAATCTAAAGGTCGGTAACTTTGGGAAGGTACGTATTGCTAATGGTGATGTTCTTAATGTTACGGGCATAGGGGATGTTAATTTGGTAACTCCATTGGGAACCGTTTGGAACTTGAAGAATGTTAGGGTTATTCCATCGTTGAAGAGAATGCTTATCTCTGTTAGTCAACTGGATGAACTAGGCATGGAAGTAAAGTTTGGTGGAGGTAAATGGAAGGTAACTAAAGGTAGTCTGGTTCTTGCTCGTGAAAACAGGTATGGTTCATTATACATGGTACAAGTGCCTACTGAGGGAAGTATGACCGTCCCTCAAAACAAAGTCAGGTTCGCTGAGTCGAAGGGGCAAAATAAGGTTCAATTTGCAAGATTGAAGCCTGGTGCCAAGGTGATTCAAGCTGAGCGGGGTCGGAGGTCTAAAACAAGTCAGGGGTTTGGTGACAGTGGGAGCGCAGGTTGTGTTCCGGGAACAGTTACAAAACAACGTTGGGTTTTGAAGACCGTTATTCCGATTGATAAAATCTCTCCTGGGGAACTCTTGCTAAAAGAGGAGAGTAGTAGTGGTTCTCGGGTTATCTCTGGAACTGGTGGATCGTGCGTATCAGTTGAGATAGAGGACGGGTCAGTTTTTACTGACGAGTTGGAGCTCGGCGGAGCTACAACTGGCCCTTCTGGTACTTGATGTTGAAGGAGGTTGCTGCAACTAGGTGGTAAGTCTTAGCTTGTTTATGGGAACTGGAAGCTTTGAAGACTTGTTAATAAAGATTACTGATATTACTGATGACTGGGTTCCTTTGTACTTGAATGGCGGGCTATAGTTTATCGCAAGGCCTTCAAGTGGGAGATTGTTAGGATTGGTGAATGCCTTTGGGCCGGGTTCATTGGTTGACAATTAGAAGACAAAAGGGGGCGGCCCGTTTAATTATGGAGGATGGCCCATTTGACATTTTCTTGGTCGTTAAGTCATTTAACCTAATTGTTCGCTATATATATCATGGTCATGTATTGTAATCTTTTGTACTGTGCTTAATAAAATACCCTAGTTGCAGCCCGTGGACGTAGGTCTCGTTGACCGAACCACGTAAAATCTCGTGTCTCTTATTTATTGCTTTCGTTTGTGCGTGTGTGTTTGTGTTTTCGCTGCGTACCGACTCTGTTTAATACCTAACATTAATAACATGTCAAATATGACTAAAAAGTCAAACTTGACAAAAGGCTCATCATTTACTAAAAAGTCCAAGATGGCCAATTCCGTTATCAAATAACAGATGTAAACCTTGCCCAATTCCAAGTTGAATTAAATTCTTTTGCAATGACATTATTTGTTGCTTAGGTGATTTTTGTAATCAAACAGATTGTCGAACACCGCATATAAACAAACAGGTTTCTTCCCAAAGTTTGGTCAACAAATGAATTTATTTGACCTGAACTGAACAAATTTTTTTGAAATGACTAAAATGGCCCTGCTAGGATTAGTGTTTTTTTTTTCAATTAGCATATAATCACTTTATACATTGTAGATTATGTAGAAAAATTAATTTTGATTATAAGATATCAAATAACCTAACTCATTTATAGAATATGAAGCTTAACTTACTTCTCTAAACTTGAGTTACGCATTTACACACAGTTCAGACGTAAACTTGAGTTACGCATTTATGCTTCGTTAAACTTCATTGACCAAGATGCTTCGTTAAAAAGGTATATTATTTATTAATTAATTTATATACCTTTTTAAATACTATATAAATAAATAAATTATAATTATTATTTATAACTTAACACATTATTTAGTTACTTTTATCATAATTATATATACAATAATGATTATTATTACTATTAAAACATAAAAAACTTATTTATGCTCGCGAGCTAGCTCGGGCTCGTTTATTAAACAAGCTTACTTTTAGAGTCGAGCTCCGACTTGATTCGGCTTGCTAGAATCTCGAATCAAGAAAAGTGTAAACGAGTGGCTTGAGCCAGAGTGTAAGCCGAAAAAAAAGATTGTTTACTAAAGAGGCCCGAGCCTGAGCTTAATTTATCAAATGGGAGCTGGCTCACAAGCAATCCTATTTCATAGATATCAACCCATCCTGTTTCGTTTAACACTAAACTTTTGCATGTTTTAGCCCATATTTGGCCCCGTAAAAAGTATCATGAAATCCTTAATAAACCCTTATAATGATTGTATTATTTACGTCTACATATAATAACCATTGCAAAGTCAAAACCACTAAAGTTTTTAACTAACAAACCATTATAAAGTCTATAAAGAGCAATATATTAAAGTTACTACCTTTGTTAGAGGCCATTATGAACTACTAAATGTTTCTTGGCCTCTCATAATCTGCGACAAACAAACGAATAAATGAATAACCACAAAGCACGTAAAGATAAAATTGATAAAAACATTAACAAAAAAAATTAAAACAGAAACAAAAAGCAAAAAAAAAAAAAAAGAAACAGACCTTGATGTAGCACTTGTTTCACTCAAACCAATTAAAGCATAGCAAATCAGAACCTAACAATAGTAAAAGCTGCAGTTGCTTTAACTAACCTCCCTGCAAAATACCCCACCGGTCAAAGTCAAAAAATAAATATATATTAATTTATGAATTACCCAATATACTTGCTATGTAGAACTGCCATGAAATCCCGATCCGATGAGATTTAGGTTTCCATTTTAACCTGCATATATTGATAGGAGTTAACAGGTATATTATGAGGAACTAAAAGACGAAGAGGAAAAACACAAATTAAAACCCTAGAAACCAAATTCCCTGAACAGTCTTCATCATCGGCGTCCCCAACCCACCCAAAGGTGAGGATAGAGGTTGGGGACGAAGAAGACATGAAGAAAGCCACCAAGCATTTGACTGGGGCTCATGTGTTGAAGATGGTGATGGTGGGTGGGTTGGAGGGATACGAGAAGAGTGCGATAGAAGGTGTGTTTGAAAGTTGAAAATTAGGGTTTAGTCAGATATATCAAATCTGAATTCAAAATTTGCAGAAAGTTTTATTGGTTAAGATTTTATGTAATATATACTTGTACATTGAGCTTGAAATTATTGTACCGAGTTTTGTGTGAAATTACATTCTTATCTTTCCTATATCTATTTTAATATAGTATAGATATATATATAAATACACACATTTTCTACATTCATACATCATTTATTTATCAATCCCAAGGTATTCATCTAACACACACTTACCACTTAAGGAACTAATCACATTCAGTATGTACACATTACCGAAAACACAAGTAAATTGAGCTAGAAACTCACCTGAATCTGGTTCTTTAATGAGTTTATGGTCACACCTCTTCTTAGCTGGGCACGACTAACTGTGTACAATTTACAAACATCACATACTCCTAACCAAAATCATATTTCTAAGTTAGCAAAACCCCTAACGAACGGGGGTTCGGAAGACAGCGCCCCTAACAGAGTTTACGAGGCAGAGCCCATGGCTGAAGTTAAACTGCCATATCAATTTGAAAAAATTTTATTTCCATTAATAAGGCTTCATTAAAAAATCATCAGAAATATTTTTCGTTACATACATTTTTTGGTTACATACATTATTTAAAATAATTCATAAAAGTGTGAAGTTTTGATGGTGTGATAATTTTAACTTGTAGTCATATTATAATGTCTCTTACTTTTTATATAATTCGTTGGAGCTCACAGAATAACTAAAACCATGTCTAACTAACTATACTAATGTTTTTTACACGAATATTTACACATGTTAAACAACTCAACACAGTAGCGAATCCAAAAAAATTTTCTCATAGGAGTTGGAAATTTTTTGGGTCGGTACTCAGTTGATTATTTTCGAGTTCGGTTCGGTCATTTGGGTTGAGTTAGATCAGTATATAAATTTTTTATCCAATTCGATCTTTTTGATCAGGCCAAATCGGGTGAGTTCACATAAAAAAAATTTATAATCAAACAAAATATCATATAACAAAAAAAAAAACATACGTGAAAAGTCATTAAAAATCCATAAATTTTTATGGCCCAAATTCTTTTTTCATTAAAGTAAAAAATTTACAGTTACATTGATGTTCAAAACTTTTCGGTTCATAGCGAGTCGTATGATCATCAATTCTTTTAGCCTTTTGTTCTATAAAAAAATTATATATATAAACACTAAACGTTAAAAGTAATTATTAAAAATAATAAATCACCCACTAATATTTAATAATAAAGAAAAAAAATTTAACTCATCAAAGAAAACGAAATTTTTTATCAATTTATATTATATAATAAAAAAAGATAAATTACTAATAATTTTTAGAGATGTCTTTTATTCTGACGCACTAGCCTTACTTTTTGCATATATTAATATTGTTAATTTCCACCGGAAAAAATTCAAGAAGTCCAAGTTCAATCTTTTACTTTCATCTTACATTCTCATTAGGTTTACAAGGGTTGGTGTCAAAATTTTGCAGGAGTCGGTCGAGATTTTAACACATATATATGTCATTAAAAACAAAATTATCACAGGATCGACCGACCCCGTACAATCATAGTAGATCCGCCCGACTCAACATGCCATGATTTTGATATTCCTACAGAGAATGCTTAGAGTTACCATTATTTTGAGCCTCGTAGCTTGCAAAAAGAAAATATAGAAATTATGACGTTAACTTGTTAGCCCTATGATAAAGTATATAACGTAAAATTGAATAATGGTGGTTTGTAATTGTATAATCCATCATCTTGCTAGTCGGAATTGTCCATGGTTTAAAAGACTAAAAGCACACAATTTTTCGTTAAAAGCAATTAATTAAAAGATCATTTAGGGTTTTGGCCTTTTGAGGTTAAGCATTTTTAGTTAAATAATTTCCCACAAGAGCATCCAGATTGTAAGGTTTCGAATTCTCTTTGTACAAGTTTGGTAGTGTTAGGGGTAGTTATAGGAGTAGATTAGGTGCCGGTAAAAGATAACATTTTATCTATAAGCAACATGAATAGGATTGGGGTGGAAGTGTGTGTGATAAAGAGGCGTGGGTGAGACTGATGAAGCCCAATCTAATGCGGGTGAAGGATGAGGTCGATTAAGCCGAACTCAGAGTCTTAGACCCTTGGTAGAAGTATATTCAGTACACTAGTTTAGTAAAAATTCAATTTAAATCAACCTCAATTTAAATTCGATTTGTTTTTTCATATTCAGTTTCAAGTTGTTAAGTAAATAAGTAATTTCCTTTTTGAAAAAGAGAAAAAGTCTAAAGTATACCATTAACTATTTTTATCTTTTATTCTTTTTATTCATATATTTCTTCTATTGGATTTAAATCAATCTCAATTTAAATTCGATTTGTTTTTTCATATTCAGTTTCAAAGTTATTAAGTAAACAAGTAATTTCTTTTTTGAAAAAACAAAGAGAAAACGTGTAAAATAAACCATTATCTACTTTAGCTTCTACTTTAATTTATATAAAAAATTAAGTTTCCGTGTGAACGAAACATCCTTGTTCTTTCTTTCTCCTTTCCAACAAACTTCCGAACAACTCATAATATAAGCATTACTTGTAACCCAATATTCTCACAAATTAACACAAAACATGAAGAACACAACTTCTACTAGGGTTTTAGAACTCACAATCATCTCCGCTGAATCCCTTTCACTACCCGGAAACCGTCCCCAACACCTACATCGTCATCAAATCCAGTACCAACCAATTCGCCACGACAAAGGCCATCAATAACGGTTCGTACCAATTATGGAGTCAGAAGTTTACCATTGACATGCCCATGCATGCAACATTTTTCACGTTAGAAGCGCGGTCAGGCGATCATGTTGTTGGGTCGGCTAAGGTTACAGTGTCCGATTTTACTAGGTGGTACTTTCCTAGTGATTATTTGCATTTTTTGAGTTATAGGTTGAGAGATGGGTGTGGTGCACGGAATGGGATTATTAATCTTTCGGTTAAGGTGAAGTCGCAGGGTGGTTTGATTGATATCGCGGGTGCTGGTGGGTCTAAGGCGTATTCGTCGGCGGCGACAGGGTGGAAGGACGACGGAGGAGTCTCTCAAGGGGTGGCGATTGGTGTTCCATTTAAGTGTTAATATTATTATCATTGAGAAAGTGATGCATGGTTCAATTTGGTTATATATTTTTTTAATTGATTTATTAAAAGTGTGAATTATTTGTATTTGATGTGTGTTAAATTTAACTTTTTATTTAATTTATTGGAGCTGACAAACTAACTAAAACTTTGTCTAACAAGTATACGCATGTTAAACCATTCATGAATATGCCACGACTAATTAACATGTTAGCACTATAATAAAATTAAAAGTATGTATATAACGTAAAATTGTATTATGGTGGTTTGTATATGTATAACCCATCATCTTGCTAGTCGGTATTCATAACATTGTCCACGATTTGAAAAATGAAAATCACCTAATTTTTCGTTAAAAGCATTGAGTCAAAGGAGTATGGTTTTGGTCTTTTGAGGTTAAGCATTTCCGTTAATTAATAATGTCACACGGGAACATCCGAGTGGTAAATGATGAATACCCTTCACCACCAGAGATTGTAAGGATTTGAATCTTGTTTGTACAAGTTTGGTAGTGTTAGGGATATAGGAGTAGATTAGGTGCCGGTAAAAGATATTATATATATTTCATGTATAAGAAAATATGAACTGGATTGACTTCTCTTATCTATTTTGTGTCTTTAAACATGATGTATGTATTAGAATGGGGAGTGGTTGTGACGTGTGAGAAAGAGGTGAGGAGGGTGAGGTGACATAGTGAAGGAGTGACGGACGGAGAATGTGGTGAACGAAAGGTGGATAAGTGGGTCTGATGAAGCCCAATGTAAGACTATCTACAGTGCTAGACCCTTTGTTTTAAGCTCTTCTCACATGCTCTCTATGACACCCCATCTCCTCAACACTTTTCTCATTTCTCTTGCAACAAACATCTAGCATATGGGTTCCATATCTCCCATCACAAACACTTTTCTTCCTCTTTTTTAAGGGCTTTTTCCACTCTCTCTCTCTCATCCATGCCGGGGGAGGGCCCGCTGACCCTCCAGCAACTCTCCGACGATCGAAAATGTCACCGATGAGGTCTAATACTTGATGTTTCTCTTATGCTTTTGACCCGTCAAATTATTATCAACTGTGTGGTTGAAATGGAAAAAGGAACGAAAACAACATGATCTGAAAAAAGTTTCAATAATACGGAGAGCGGCAGTATTTGTGATTGTGACTTTATATTTTTTATAAACTTATTTTCAATAAAAAGGAAGAAGAATATAAATGTGGAAGTAAGAGTATTTAAGATATTTATCCTGGTTAAAATAAAAGGATTTTAAATTTTTAAAACTTATTCTGATCGTTGTATGCGTAGCCCGCCTGCTCGTCATTCCCGTCACCAAACAAAATATCATATAAATCCATTATAGTTTAACAAACACAAAACACAAATACTTTATATATCTAATCAACGAAAAATATTGTCTACAATGAAAAATGAGAAATGAGCATGATATATGTAGAGAAAGGGAGACGAATGTGCCAAAATTAAATTATTGACTTGATCAGCGGCGGATCGATCAATCCTCGCCGTATTACGTACGGGTTATGACGGATTTGATCTGCTGATGTTGATGTTTACTCGATAAGCGGCGGATGATCACTAAGCCGCGTATTTGGTACAAACATAATAAGACAAAAGCAGTTGATATAATAAGACAAAAGGGGGTGATCCGCGGCGGATCGGTTGATAAGCCGCGTAGTGGGTGGGTGTTTTCATTTTTGGGTGATGTCTCTAACATCACCATTTTACATACACCATGGGGTGTTTTGGAAACACCCACCCATTAAGCCACGGATCGGCCGATCCGCCGCTTATGGCTTGGGTGTTTTTGAAAGTTGTGTTTTTTTTGTCCTTTAGTTGTCTCTTTTTTTATTTTATTATGATTTTGTCATTTTGTTGTCTTTTGTTTTATTTACCCATTACTTTTGTTTTGTTTTGTTTGTTTTTTTGTGGCTCGGGTGTAACCGTTTCTTGATCGGTTTTGGAAGGTGACAACAAAACAACAATTTTGTATGTCGGGTGAAAAGGAACGAGATTTATATAATAATAACGACTTATGTTTGTTTTCTTTTTTTGTATGTCGGGTGTGGTAACAAAATTTTTGTCGGTTTTAAACTAATAACGAAACAACAATTTTAAGCATAACGCATGACCAGATTTATTATTAATAATAATTAATACATTACGAGTTCGAAAAAAAAAAGACCAAACGAGTTCGGGAAAAAGTAACAGCATACAAAAAACAAATCTAAAATGCGGCACCACCCGCGTCGTCATCGCTCCCCTCCTCATCGAAATGTGGCGCCGGTACCATGTACTGGGCTCCATGCTGCTGCGCAGACAAATAACCAACCATCCAGCTCACCTGGGTCTCTAGTCTCCGTAGCCGGGAATCAGTGACCGGATCCAAACGCACCGTGCGATGTGTACGCGGAACGCGCTGCGGGTGCTGATGTGGTGGCTGTTATGAACACGATAAGTTAACGTTAATAAGACGAAGATACCAAAAAGAAAATTAAATGATAAAATATAACGTGCGTGAACACCGTCCTCATCACTGTCAACCGCGGGGCCCTGAATTTCCACCTTCTGCTCCTCGATTGGTGGAGGCTCAACAAGTGGGACCTCTTCGTATGGGGGAGAATTGAAATTAGTGACTAGGTGATCCTGGTGGTTAATCTTCTTGACGATTTGCATGCATTGTGCCCGTCCACGGTCCAGCTCTTGCGGCGGAAGCGGTGGCTGAATGGGTAGGTGCTGCAGTCGGTCCCCGTAGCCCAAAAAAACCGCAATCCGCGTAACGAACGTGTCACCAACCAATTTCCCGCGGCCCTGCCTGTGCGAGTAAATGGCGAAGTAGTCGCCGAAACCCCGAGCTAGGTTGCAATGTCTCTCCGTAAGCAGGCATCGCAAAAAAAAACAGGTCACGGAGGTTGTAGTGTTCTGAACCCCCGTGACGACACTGTACGGTGCGTGCGATAAGCCTGTGTAGGTACCTATAAAAAACAATAAAATATTATTATAATATAATATAATATAATATAATATAATATAATATAATATAATATAATATAATATAATATAATATAATATAATATAATATAATATAATATAATATAATATACAAACTTGTGCAACGGGTCCCTGATGGCTGAGGCTTTGGCGTCTGGCTCGAATTGTCCGTTTTTTATAGGACAAGGTGTATCGCTAATCGCCGTCCAAAAACGTCTCAACACGTCATCTGGTGTTTCGTGTATGCTCTGCGTGTAAACAGAGGCGGTTATATCCTCAAATTTGTACAAGCCCAGCGCCATGGCAAACTCCTCCATCGACATATGATGCCAATTCCCGAACATACGGAACCGAACCTCCGCCTTACTGGTATCCGCATCCTCAACCAGCATCGGGACCTGCAAATCTCCCTCCGGGCGTGGCCTGAAACAATATTTACATGTTGGTTAAATAATAAAATGTTACTTTATTTATAAGTTAATTGAAAACGAAAAAAATACCTGAAAACGAATGTTGAGTAAAACTCTAGCGTGAGGACCCGGTAAGATGCCTCCTCTGCGGTAAACAATCTCTCCCACGGTGTATCATTTCCTACAATTCTTTCCAGCCTGTTTTCCGCCCGAACCATTCTTATAAACTCCCTAGACAAGAACGAGTTAGGTTTTGGCTCCATTCTCCGAAGCTGCGTAAACTTGATTTGATAATCGGAGTCCGGGTCAAACCTCAAATGCGGGTAAATATCAAGTAGTTCGTCCTCTTCAATGTATCTATCCGCCATCTATGTTTAACACATAAATATAAACCGGTTATTGTCAAAACCGTAAGCCAAACCCGTTTCCTTGTCAAACCCGTAACCCAAACCCGTTTCCGGGTCAAACCCGTAACCCAAACCTGTTTCCGGGTCAATCCGTAACCCAAACCCGATTATTATCGAACCGAAACCAAAAATTATAAAAATAAACAATAACAGAGTCTCTAATTACGGATCTACTAATTAAATCAAGAGCAATCGAACAAGGTAACCCAAACCCGTTTATCACAAACCCAAACCCGTTTATCACCATACCCGTAACCAAAACCGATTTCTATCCATCCCTTAAACCAAACCCTTAATAAACCAGTTTGATTAACAAACCCGTAAACCCTTAATCTAAATGAACACCTATGTCAAAATAGAGTAAAACCGAAGTATCATAGTTACCTTATTGTTGTCGGGTCGGAGTTGGTGTTGTTAAAGACAGAAGAGAAGAAGTTCGGGACTATTGGGGGCGGGTTAAGGTTGTGTGGTGTTGTTTGAGATTGAATGTGTAAAGTGATGGTGGGCGGCTGGTTATGTCTTAGGGTTCTTAACTTTGATCCGCGGCTTATCGCCCAATACGCCGCTTACTAGTATTTTTTTTAATTTAACTATCTAAGGTATAAATAAATTTTATATAAAATAATTTTATATATTCATAATATATAAACGGAATTATACTAATAAAAGAACAAATTTGATATGGAACCAATAGTAAAATACAAATTTGAATATATAAACGAATTGAAAATAATAACAATTAACAACACAAATTTTATATTATATCAATAATAAATTACAAATTTGAATAAATACAACAAAAGGCACTGGATATTACATCAAATTGTATACAGAGACTAATTTCTAAGATCATCTTCTAATAAACACTCCAAAAATAGCATCAACACAGCGGTTTTTTGCCGTGGCTCTCCACTCACCTGCAAGCAAGTCACCGAAATCCGTCTCGGCCCACAGCTACGGGTTTGCCCCACTAGAAATGGGGAATATTCAATCATTACTCCCGGTTATCTTGGCCGACAGCAGCTCCCCAGCCACCCGGAAATCCGGAACTAGTACCTAGATACACCAGAACTCGTACCGTATACAGGTACCGTTATGCCCGCATATTTCCTCCATCAGCTGGCCCTTGCGATCTATCATGCAAGGCGACTGTTTGTGGGGACACCGAATTCATCAAAGATCGGTGCCATCTTCCTTATTACATTGGAAACCCACCCCATGGAGGTTGATACGGGACTTTATTATTACAGAGCTACCAATGTTTCCCGACGCAGTCACCAAAATCCCAAGTAAAGGACACTGTCGTGATATATGAAGGGGGACTACGGCAGTTGCACTGGTAGCTCAAAAGTTCAAAATAGCATCTACACAGTCACCACTATTATTTTTAAAATATATGTAAACAACCGAATGCAAAAAAACAAGGTTGAAAAATATATATTTTTAATGTATATATTTATATATATATATATATATATTTTTAAAATATATTATTAATAAATATATATTTATATATATTTTTTTAAAATCTATTTTATATATATTACTAATAAATATATATTTATATATATATATATTTTTAAAATCTATTTTATATATATTATTGTTATTTTGTAATAATAACGGACTCCAAAATAACATTTATGCAGCCACCACTATTTCAGAACGAAATTATTATGGTTGCATAGAAGCTATTTTCGGACTCCGTCGTCATTATTTTCCGTCAACATATGGTTGTATCTGGGCCTTTATTTTGTAATAATAACGGACTCAAAAATAACATTCACACAGCCACCACTATTTCTGAACAAAATTATTATGGCTGTGTAGATGCTATTTTCGGATCCTGTCGTCATTATTTTCTGGTGGTGGTGGTGGTGGTTTACTGGTTTTGGTGGTATAATATGGGGGATGTTTTGAGTGAAAGGTTGAGATTTTATTTTGATTTTGGCGATTTGAACGGTTAGAACCCGTGGGTATTTAACGTCTTCAAAAAATAAATTCGATAAGCCGCGGATCGACCATTAAGCCGTTGATCTGATTTACAGCAGAATCCGCCGCGTATCGACCCATAAGCGGCGGATCCGATCTACTTTTTGAAGATATTTATTATTATTTTAATATATATGGTTCTGTTTTATTTTTTTTAATTTACGTTTTTTTTAATGAAAATTTTTAATTTTTCATAAAAGTAATATTTTATAAGTTAGATTTTTTTAAAATATATTAATATATTTATAAGTTAGATATTTTATCATGTTTTTTATTTTTAAATATCAAGTTTTATATTTTTAAATAATTTTTTTTAAATTTATAAAAACACAAATATTATTTTAAAAATTAAATTATTTTAAAGTTATCTATTTTATCAAGTTATTTTTATTTAATAACACAAACATTTTAACCCTAATTATTGATAATAATACAAAACATCTCAAACATTTTACAAATCATCTTAAATAAACTGTCTCTTCAGTTTGCACTCGCCAAGCTTCCCTTATTTGCATATATTCTTTTTTATACGATCTTCGTACAAAGACCTCCATTCGTGCGCCGCTTCGTTGGCGTATCCTTCCCATTGACGTGCTGGTAGCGGCACGGGAAAATTCCCTTCTAATTGTATGCTGAGCCAATGATTATCCTTAACATTTAACACTACTATTACCGGAATCTGAGATAGTGGTTCCGGACTCATTCTCATTGGGAAGTAACTCTCACTGTAGGTCAGATGGAGGTTGATTAAAACACAGTCATACGTCTGAGCAACTACGTGTCCATGCCCAGGTAACTCAAACCACCTACTCTTTTGCTGGAATAAAGCAGACGTTGAGTAGTCCAGCGAATCACTAACCGTGTCATAATTACCGGTTACCTCGTGGTTCAACCTTTCGCTCCACCAGGATTTGTTAGTGACCATCTCATTCCTCATGCTTGCTCTGACCTCCTTCCAGTTATGTTGACGCATGCCTAAGCCGACAGCGATTGCTCTGAAACCGCAATTACCATCTGGCTTTACATCTTTTATTCCTGAAATGAACGGGTATGCCCAGGTGGGAATGAGGTGCCTATAACATTCTATGATTGGGACACCCTTAGGGTCACGCAGTAATGGAAAACGAAGGTCGGTTGGAGTCTCATGCTTTTTAGATGAGCGTTTCAGTGGTTTAGGGATCTTAAACCGGGCATGTGACTGAGACTGGGAACGCGACAACGATTGGGTGGGGGCTTCGGGTGTTGGTTGTCGTGACATAGAGGGGGCGTAGGAGCTGTTTCTGTGGGGATCAAAAGACATGGAGGAGGCGTAGGAGCTGTGTCTGTGGGGATCAAATGACGGGGAGGTAGCGTAGGAGTTGTGCCTGTGGGGATCAAATGACGGGGAGGTAGCGTAGGAGTTGTGCCTGTGGGGATCAAATGACGGGGAGGGGGCGTAGGAGCTGTGTCTGTGGAGATCAATTGACGGGGACGGGGAGTACGACCTGTGTCTGTGGGTATCAGTTGATGGGGACGGGGAGTACGAGCTCTGTCTTGGGGTATCTCTTTTCTTGGCTTGTTGGTTTAGATTTGGACGCCCCCTAGGGTCGTCTCGTTTCTCAGGCTCCTCCTTGTTTGATTTCCCAGGAAGAACAGACATTATCTTTGAGAATAGACTTTTTTTTTTGCATTCGGTTTTTTAGTCCTAGAACTTGTTTTTTCACATTTTCTTGTTCCGCTTCATAGTCTGGTTCTTCGTGTCCAACAGACGCCGAACTGAAATCGAGCTTCCTCCAAAAGGGGTCTATGTCTTTTAATGGAATGCGTATATTGTTAATAGTGTGCCAGTTAAGCTTACAAGCACACGACAAGCCCCATGATGTTTGTAACCGGTGGTCGCACTCCGCCCCCGTATCTAGCAATGTGTCAAGCAAGGTCAGCTCTTTGTCAAGTTTAGCGATAGCAAAAAGTGACACCCTATTATGTAGCTTTTCAAACAAAGTCAACTTATGGTACTTCTTGATCCTAACACGGGAGTCTTCAAGGGTCGCACTGATTTCTTCCATTTGGGAATTCACGACCTCAAGGGCAAACGCCGCAATAGAGTCTAGCGAATTGTTCGGCCCCGAAAGGTGTCTCTTCAAGTTTGCGTGCTGGCCCTCTACTCTGTTTGTTGTATGCTCGCCGAAGTTTAGTCGGTCGTCAATCCAGCACGACACGAACTTCTCTTTGTAGGGTACTAACCAGTTGTCGCGAATATAATACCAAGCCTCTACAAACAAATAATAATAAAAAAACAATTTAGGCAATGTATAACTAGAATCTAAAATCATGTTTACATAAAGGACAAAGACTTACCACGTCTGCCGTGTCTAACTAACGCGACTTCCATTTGACCGCAGTTGTAGTCATACATAGATTTTGTTGGCGACTCATACAGTACTTTCCACCAGTAATTGAATGATTTAGAGATATCATCCTGGAAAAGACTCTTATGTTTTCTCTGTATGTTCTGCATGATGTGCCACCTACAAAGGTTTTTGGTAGCATTGGGAAAGACTGTTTCACAGGCATTCATCAAGGCTTGGTCCCTGTCAGTCAGGATGACACGCGGCTCCCTGCAGTCGACGAGCATGTCTTTAAGGAATTCAAGGCCCCATGTGAAGTTACACTCTTGCTCCCTAAAGATAACTGCGTGCGCAATACAGAAAGACTTTGATGTCGACGTCACACCAACAAACTGAACGAACGGCCACTTGTACATGTTGGTGTTGTACGTCGTGTCAATCAGCAACAAATCTGGGAACGCACGCCACATGGTATGCGACTTCTCGTGAGAAAAGAAAACATTCTCCGTCCTATTGGTGGAAGGATTCTCCCATGTGTAAAAGGTAAACCCATGGGTTTGAAGAAAGTTTTCAAGTACCTACGTTGGGTTTAACAAAAAATTAATAAATATTACAAATATTCTTATTAAACATGATTATAATAATAAAATGATATTATTAACAATATTCTTATTAAATCTTACAGAATATATATCTTTTATATATGATAAAACAAAACAATATATATTCAAAATAATATATATTAAAAAGACACTTACAAAATAATAATATTCTGACAACAAGTACCTGCATGGGGGTGTCACCAATTTTATCTTGGTCACGAAGAACCTTCACGACGTTGTTCATATCCCTAGTAATACATTTGTTACCGGGAAAGCTTTTCTTTAAGGCTGACTTAATTTTAGCAGGACTCAGACCCTGCCTATGCAACGTCGCAACCATATCAATTTTCTCGTTGGTCAGTTTCCTTAGTGTCGGGTGCCCCTCCTCAAACAAAACGGGATCGTGGTTGTGCGTCTCGTTGACAACCTATACCTTCCAACAACCACCTGGCACGTTGTACCTCCCGACAAGTTTAAATGGACAACCCCTTTTAATACTCCCGGTATGCCTCACCGTTCCCTTAAGTTTTGGTTCCCCACCTCGATTGCATACAAGTTCAACACTTCTTGTCACACTCTCAAAATCCACTAACGAAGTTTTACCGTCAGAGGGTGTGAACTAACAGGATCGGAATCATTAGTTATAATCAAACCATAAAAACGTTTAAATGAAAATAAGTGCGGAAGCGTAAAAACCAAAAGATAAAAGTTGTGTCACGCAGGACGACTCAAAACCCCATAATAACAGTTTAAAATCAGGTTGCATAAACAAAAGCGTTTCAAACAATGCATGATCCTATACCGTGCGCCCGCCTCGGCTACCTGAGAATAACATACTAAAAGTGTCAACACGAGGTTGGTGAGTTCACAAGTTTATATAAAATAAAGCGTTTAGCGTTTGCGTTCAGCGTTTTGTGTTTAGCGTTTTGCGTTCAGCGTTTTGCGTTACCAGATAGTGTTATGTCAATTATATATCTATAGGTAGCTAGCCTATAAAACAAGTATTACTAAGTGATCGACACCGAAGCTGACTGTTTATCATTTGCCTTGCCACCAGGTCTATCCCGACCATGGTATGTGTTTAGCCAAGATTACACTCACTCGACCTCCAGCTGAGTTTAGCGTTGGGTGGGGTTTGTCAAACCCAGTAGTACTACTCAACAATGACTCGCTATTATCCAATATTAAACGGTTCGATGTGAATGAAGGACTTTAGTTATTGCGTTTGCCACTTAGTCTTTACAAGTGATATATAATCTATATTAACAAAATCTTAAAAGCGTTTTCGGAGTATGTTATCTCCCCAAGTGAAAAGCGTTTGAAAACAGTTTAAAAGGGGTAAGTGAACTCACTGTTTGCGAAGAATTCCCAAAATAAATCACCAAAGGATGCGCGTCACAGAAAAACTCTCTCTAGCGTTCTAAAACAACAAAGAGATTTTTCTAAGTGTCGGAACTATTATCGAGTCTCTAGACTCGGCACATAATACCTATGCACACAATGTGTTTCGTGTTTCGTTTGTGAATCGTGTGTGACTTTAACAAGTACATTCGTGATACAATACATGTGTGAACAATTATTTACGTGTCATGTATTAATAATATACATAACTAGCAATTATTCCCCGCAAGGGCAATTTGGTCAAAACACGAAAACTATTTAGCAAGTATTCCCCACAGGGGCAATTTGGTCAAAACATAACAATTATATAGCAAGTATCATGTTTCATGCATTTTCACAAAATTCAGCAGCTAGTTTCACCGAGACAGAAATTCTACTTGAAAGATTGTACTATTCCACCGATCATAGCATCTCAATTAATTTACCAAAAATCATCACAAAAGCATATATGTGTTAGGTTTCCAGAACATGTTTTATTTTATTTTTATTCCACATAGATTTCTCATAATGATCAAAACATTACAGCAAGCTCATAACAGGTAAATTCATGCGCAACAGAATGTTATTTGAAATTCCCGTTAAATGAAAAATCCAACAAATGCAAGACCACTTGGGTTAGGTTCCTAACTCAACAAGTCAACTTCCAGAAGTGAAACCAACCCAACTGGTCTCGTAGTTCATGAGATATAACATTTACAAAACAACCTAACAGCAGGTCTAACAACTCAGCTTTGCACAACGTTTTTGTAAAATCATAAAGGTTAACTTTTACACGTCTAAAAATTGCAAATTTATATTCTTTAGAAACTAGACTCAACCTAGTTTACTGTAGTATCAATAATCTCAGCCAATTTTCACATTTACACCCAGATACAGTCAATTGAACATCAACATCACAATCTGTCCAGAAACTGTTTGCAACAAAACTCAACATATTAACTATCTATGGACCATAATCCGTTCATATAACACTCTAGACACCATAACCACTATCCATACATATCAATTACACCATACATACATGGTTAGGGTTTTATTTGATCTCAAAATCAAAGACACAACAATTAACATGTAATAATATCCATTCTAGTTATCAAATCATCATCAATACATCATCAAATCAAACAAGACATATGAACACAACTTATATACAAAATTCGGCCCTAGGGTTTTTAATTAATCCATTAAAAATCGAAATTAAGTATAAAGGATGCAAGGGATAGTCGTTTATACCTTCCTAGCACCTTAATCTTCAATCAAAAGCTTGAAAAATTGCTTGTATGTGTGTGTGTGATGGCCGATCGGTGTGGGAGGAGAGAAAGAGTGTTAGGGTTTTAGGTTTATGTTATTATTTATAATAACATGTTACACTTTAGTCCCTCAACTTCCAAGTATTACTTTTCTAGCTTAAATAACTAGTTCTAGCACATTGAGTTAACGTTTATACAATGTTATCACATAACACATAAGTCTAACACATAATTATCACATAATTATTGTTTTGACGTTTTTCGTTTATTCACCAATTGTTTGCGTCAACTCGTTTGCGTTTCGGTGCAAATTCCCGAAAGACTACACATGTAGTAATTGTCAAGCGTCATTTAAACCCTAGTTTAAATGTAATGAGGTGTGCGTTATAGATTCAATGATCTTTAAGTTTGAATTGACGGAGTTGAGTTAACGGAGTTAACCTGAAATTGACGAATGTCACATCATTCCCATGTTAAAGAATTTTCGTCCCGAAAATTTGAGTCAAGTCGTGATGAGTGTCTGAAAAGTAAGAAAAATTTTCAGTTTGTCATATCATCCCCTAGTAGAAAGAAATTTCGTCCCGAAATTTAATTCATACCTCCGGTGATTTCTGACGGTTTGTCGGGTTTCGCGGTTTTCTGTGTTTGGTCAGCCCTTCAAAAAGGTGAGGATACTTTTTCATCATTTGATCCTCGCGTTCCCACGTGGACTCCGGTCCACGTCTTGAGTTCCAACGAACCTTAACGATTGGAATTTTGCTGTGCTTGAGTGTTTTGGTTTCCCAATCCAAAACTTCAACTAGTTCTTCAATGAAGCGTAGCTGTTCATCAACTTGCAGTTCGTCCAAAGGGACTACATGGGTTTCATCAGATAGGCATTTCTTCAAATTGGATACGTGAAAAACATTGTGTACACTGCTGAGTTCCGTTGGTAAGTCCAGTCGGTACGCCACCGGACCAACGCGTTCCGTTATCCGGTAAGGACCAACATATCGTGGGTTGAGTTTGTTTCGCTTTCCAAAGCGAACCACACCTTTCCAAGGTGAGACTTTGAGTAACACTTGATCGTTCACTTGAAATTCGAGAGGTTTTCGGCGCTTGTCGGCGTAACTCTTTTGACGATCTCGTGCTGCTGCCATGCGGTTTCGGATTTGAACAATCTTTTCCGAAGTTTCAAGTACCAGTTCTGGACCAGTGATTTGGCTGTCACCCACCTCTGCCCAGCAGAGAGGTGATCGACACTTCCGTCCGTACAGCGCTTCAAACGGCGCTGCTTTAATACTTGCGTGGTAGCTGTTATTATACGAGAATTCTACCAAAGGTAAGTGAGGTTCCCAACTTTTTCCGAAATCCAACACACATGCACGCAACATGTCCTCTAAGGTCTGAATAGTTCGTTCACTTTGCCCATCCGTCTGAGGATGGTATGCTGTGCTCATATCAAGGCGTGTGCCTAGGGCACTCTGTAGCGACTTCCAAAAGTGCGAAGTGAAACGGGAATCTCGATCAGAAATAATTGAGACAGGCACTCCGTGTCTAGACACTACTTCCTTCATGTAGACGCGAGTCAGTCTTTCCATTTTGTCCGATTCCTTAATTGCTAAGAAGTGTGCCGACTTAGTCAACCGGTCAATGATCACCCAGATGGTATCGCATCCCGTCGGTGTCTTAGGTAATCCCGTGATAAAATCCATTGAGATGTGTTCCCATTTCCACATTGGAAGTTCCGATTGTTGTAGTAGGCCAGATGGTTTCTGGTATTCTATTTTGACTCTAGCACAAGTCAAGCATTTGCTCACGTAGGTGGGAATGTCGGCTTTCATATTTGGCCACCAGTAAAGTGCCTTTAAGTCATGATACATTTTATCTGAGCCAGGGTGGATAGAATATCGGGACTTGTGTGCTTCGTCCATCACCAGAGTTCTCAACTCTCCGTACCATGGAACCCAAATCCGGTTCTCAAAATATCGAACCCCGTCCGATCTGGTTTCAAGTTGCTTGTTCATGCCCCGCATGAGTTCCGATGGAAGATTATCATCCTTCAAAGCTTCAAGTTGTGCATCGCGAATCTGATCGGGTAAGCTGGCATGAATCGTGAGTTGCAATGCTCGCACTCGCCTGGGTTTATCGATTTCTTTTCTACTGAGGGCGTCGGCCACTACATTGGCCTTGCCAGGGTGGTAGTTGATGGCACAATCATAATCTTTAAGCAGCTCGACCCAACGACGCTGTCGCATGTTCAGCTCCTTCTGATCGTAGATATGTTGGAGACTCTTGTGGTCGGTGTAAATGGTAAACTTGGTACCGTACAAGTAATGCCTCCATATCTTAAGGGCAAACACCACAGCTCCGAGTTCCAAATCATGGGTCGTGTAGTTCTTCTCGTGAACCCGTAGTTGTCGAGAGACATAGGCTATAACCTTCTCGAGTTGCATCAGCACACAACCGAGACCTTGTATCGATGCGTCACAATGTACCTCAAAATTATCTGTTCCCTCGGGGAGGGCTAAAATAGGGGCGCTACAGAGTTTGGTTTTCAACAGTTGGAAAGCGGATTCTTGCGCGTCTCCCCAATTGTACTTAGTACCCTTGTGAGTAAAAGCGGTGAGGGGTTGAGCAATCTTTGAAATTCCCTCGATGAAACGCCGGTAGTAGCCGGCCAGTCCTAGGAATTGCCGCACCTCAGTCGGAGTCTTAGGTGCTTCCCAGTTTTTGATGGCCTCTACCTTACCGGGATCGACATGGATACCGTTCTCGTTGATCACATGTCCTAAAAAGTGAACCTGGCGAAGCCAAAATTCGCATGTCGAGAGTTTAGCGTACAGTTGTTCCTTCTTCAATAATTCCAGAATTATCCTCAAGTGTTCTTCATGGTCAGCTTCGTCCTTGGAGTAGACGAGAATATCATCAATGAAAACAATCACAAACTTTTCGAGGTACGCCTTGCATACTCGATTCATGAGATCCATAAATACGGCTGGTGCGTTGGTTAGGCCAAAAGGCATAACCGAAAACTCGTAGTGACCATACCGTGTTCTAAAAGCCGTCTTTGGAATATCTTCCTCGCGCACTCTTAATTGATGGTAACCAGACCGCAGATCGATCTTCGAGTAAAAACTCGATCCTTGAAGCTGGTCAAACAGATCATCAATTCGGGGTAAAGGATAACGGTTCTTGACCGTCACCTTGTTCAACTCCCGGTAGTCGATGCACATGCGGAAAGTCCCGTCCTTCTTTCTGACAAATAAGACAGGGGCTCCCCATGGCGATGAGCTAGGTCGGATAAAACCCTTATCCAACAAATCTTGCAACTGAGTGGACAGTTCCTGAAGCTCCGCCGGTGCGAGCCGATACGGGGCTCGTGCTATGGGTGCTGCACCGGGTGTCAACTCGATTTGGAATTCGACTTGACGAATAGGAGGGAGTCCAGGCAAATCCTCCGGGAAAACTTCCGGAAAATCTCGCACAATCGGTATATCTTCAATTCGCTTCTCCTCCGCGAGTTTCTCAACAATATGCGCCAAAATTGCCGGATGACCCTTTCGTAGATACTTCTGCGCCTTCATGAGGGTAATTACGCTGGTGGTCATGCCGCTTCTCTCACCTCGGATCGAAATGATCTCGCCGGAAGGGGTAGTAATGTGGACTATCTTGTCGTGACATATAATCTCCGCTCGATTCTCGGATAACCAGTCCATGCCGACCACGACATCGAAACTACCAAGCGTAAAAGGTATGAGGTCGATATCAAAAATATGACCTGACAGTTTTAACTTAAATCCCGCAAGTACATGAGTCGTTACTATAGTCTTACCGTCAGCTAATTCAACCGGAAACTTAGCATCTAACGGGGTTGGAGTTAGGTCTAAGAGTTGACTAAAGGCTTTCGACACAAAACTCCTATCAGCTCCAGTGTCAAACAATACAGAAGCAAAACAGTCGTTCACAGGAAACTTACCAGTCACCACGTACGGATCATTGCGGGCTTGACCCGACCCAATAACAAAAGCTCTTCCTTTACCATTGTTTCCACCACCACTGCCACTTCCATTACCTCCATTGTTGTCGTTCTGTTTCAGCTTAGGGCAGTCTTTCTTAAAATGGCCCTCTTGACCACACTCAAAACATCCCTTAGTCGTCATAGGTGGTTTAGGAGCACCTTTTGCCGCAAGGTCTCCTCTACATTCCTTTGCCTGGTGAACCATCTTTCCGCATCTCTGACACTTGACACGGTCACACGGCCCAGCATGATGATAGTTGCACCTGTTGCACTTCGGATATTTCCCAGCATAGCCGCTCGAACCCTGCCCGCTACCGTTGTTATTGTTGTTGTGACCCTGATTGTTGAAGCTCCGGGTGAATTCGGGCTTTCGGTAGTGTTGCTGCTGTGGGGGGTTCGAGGATGAGGATCTGGTATTGTCAAACTTTCTCTTTCCGCTGCTCGGGTTGTTGTTGCTGTTGTTGTCAGTGTTCGGGTTGTCACAGGCTTTAGTGGTTGAACCCCTAGGTGGTAGCGCACCTTGGGTCACTGCTTGATCCGTTAGTTTGTGAGCTAACCGAATCGCTTGTTGAATCGTGGCTGGTCTGGAAGACGTCACCATGCCCTGAATTTGCGGTGCCAACCCATCAATATACATTTCAATCCTCTTACTCGGTGGGTCTACCATCCGTGGACACATCACGGCCAACTCGTGAGAACGGGTAGTGTAGGCCTCGATTTCTGAACCCACCATCTTCAATGACCAAAACTCTGACTCCAACTTTGCAATCTCCTCTCTCGGACAGTACTCTTCTCGCATCATGTTCTTGAACTCCTCCCAGTTCATCGCGTTAGCCAGTTCCAATCCAAGAATCTGTACGTTCGAATTCCACCAAGTGAGAGCAGAATCTTCAAGTGTTCCAGCAGCAAATTTGACTCTACTGGCAGGGGGAAAATTACACATTTCAAACGCCGATTCGGCCTTCTCAGCCCAACGCAGGAAGCCTATAGCTCCCTCAGTGCCCTTAAACGTACTGGGCTTGCAGTCAAGGTAGTTATTGAAGGTACACGTTCCAATTGGACCTCCAGCTTGTTTTGGACATGTGCGGCTAGAGCGGCCGCCGCGTGGTCATTCAACAGAGTTTGGAGTTCTGCTGCAGTCAAGTTGATGTTACCACGTCCGTGTCCAGCGTTTCTTCCTGCCATTTCCTAGAATCACATCATAAGATGTTGAACATGAGTTTTTCTTTCATATGCAACACGCCATACATGTAATAAAAAGATAGGTAAGAAAGAAATAAGAAACAAACATCACATCACAACCATATATTAATCCAAATAATAGTTCATGATTAAAACCATTGTATTCGCTACAAAGTATTTAAAATCAATCCTTAAAATTATAGAAAATAATAGTTTAGATGGAGACAACCCCTCCATCTAGGTGTTATCATCACTGGATGTCATCATCTGAGGACACCTCTGAGTGTGCCTCCTCCTCAGCCTGTTCTTCCTCCGGTTCTTCTTCAGGTTCCTCCTCGGGATCTTCCTCGGGATCCTCCTCAGGCTCCTCTTCGGGATCTTCTTCGGGTTCCTCTTCAGGCTCTGCCTCAGGTTCTGCCTCAGGCTCTGCCTCAGGTTCGGCTGCGTTCTGAGCAATTTGCATTTGTAAGACATCGCAACGCTCTAAAGCTATCTCGGTTCGAGTCCTTGCTACTTGGAGTTGCTCTTGCAAGTCTATCATCTCGGCTTGCATCTTTCTCATAATCTTCATCTGTTGATCACTAGCCTCTTGCATTTCCTTCATTGTCGCTGTCATGCGGGAAATTTCCTCTTTAGTTTCGGTTCCATCTTTTAACAGTCCGGATACGTTCGCTCTCGTATAGCGCATGTAACCAACATCACGCTCCAAACAAGAAACAACAGCTGCGAGCACACGCTCTACAGGTTCGGTTATAGGTGGTAGGGTGTTGGGGTAAGCAGGATGGTTCGGGTGAGGTAATGGGGGAACTTGTTCGCGATAGACCATACGTCTGATCATATTAGGGTACCAATCCCAGCTAACTTCGTTTTCGTACATGCCTCCGGATAAGCGGTACCTCTTCGGTGCGGGAGCTTCGAGTTCCGGGACTACACGGGGGTGGCGATGAGGTAGGTAGCTGCGGTTCCTTCCCATGAGCATGAGCCATCTGATCGGATGATGATGATGATGATGATGGTGGCGTCGACATCCCTACAGGTAAGCCGTGTATGCGCGCGTATGAGTGAAAAGGGGTAAAGAGATAAGATAACAAAGACTACACAAATCTATGCAGTGCGTATCATTATAACTAATGGGTTGTCGCTGTTATAGTCTAGTATGCATGCAATTTCTAGTTCGCTATAACCAATTGCTCTGATACCAATCTGTCACACCCTCAAAATCCACTAACGGAGTTTTACCGTCAGAGGGTGTGAACTAACAGGATCGGAATCATTAATTATAATCAAACCATAAAAACGTTTAAATGAAAATAAGTGCGGAAGCGTAAAAACCAAAAGATAAAAGTTGTGTCACGCAGGACGACTCAAAACCCCATAATAACAGTTTAAAATCAGGTTGCATAAACAAAAGCGTTTCAAACAATGCATGATCCTATACCGTGCGCCCGCCTCGGCTACCTGAGAATAACATACTAAAAGTGTCAACACGAGGTTGGTGAGTTCACAAGTTTATATAAAATAAAGCGTTTAGCGTTTGCGTTCAGCGTTTTGTGTTTAGCGTTTTGCGTTCAGCGTTTTGCGTTACCAGATAGTGTTATGTCAATTATATATCTATAGGTAGCTAGCCTATAAAACAAGTATTACTAAGTGATCGACACCGAAGCTGACTGTTTATCATTTGCCTTGCCACCAGGTCTATCCCGACCATGGTATGTGTTTAGCCAAGATTACACCCACTCGACCTCCAGCCGAGTTTAGCGTTGGGTGGGGTTTGTCAAACCCAGTAGTACTACTCAACAATGACTCGCTATTATCCAATATTAAACGGTTCGATGTGAATGAAGGACTTTAGTTATTGCGTTTGCCACTTAGTCTTTACAAGTGATATATAATCTATATTAACAAAATCTTAAAAGCGTTTTCGGAGTATGTTATCTCCCCAAGTGAAAAGCGTTTGAAAACAGTTTAAAAGGGGTAAGTGAACTCACTGTTTGCGAAGAATTCCCAAAATAAATCACCAAAGGATGCGCGTCACAGAAAAACTCTCTCTAGCGTTCTAAAACAACAAAGAGATTTTTCTAAGTGTCGGAACTATTATCGAGTCTCTAGACTCGGCACATAATACCTATGCACACAATGTGTTTCGTGTTTCGTTTGTGAATCGTGTGTGACTTTAACAAGTACATTCGTGATACAATACATGTGTGAACAATTATTTACGTGTCATGTATTAATAATGTACATAACTAGCAATTATTCCCCGCAAGGGCAATTTGGTCAAAACACGACAACTATTTAGCAAGTATTCCCCACAGGGGCAATTTGGTCAAAACATAACAATTATATAGCAAGTATCATGTTTCATGCATTTTCACAAAATTCAGCAGCTAGTTTCACCGAGACAGAAATTCTACTTGAAAGATTGTACTATTCCACCGATCATAGCATCTCAATTAATTTACCAAAAATCATCACAAAAGCATATATATGTTAGGTTTCCAGAACATGTTTTATTTTATTTTTATTCCATATAGATTTCTCATAATGATCAAAACATTACAGCAAGCTAATAACAGTCAAATTCATGCGCAACAGAATGTTATTTGAAATTCCCGTTAAATGAAAAATCCAACAAATGCAAGACCACTTGGGTTAGGTTCCTAACTCAACAAGTCAACTTCCAGAAGTGAAACCAACCCAACTGGTCTCGTAGTTCATGAGATATAACATTTACAAAACAACCTAACAGCAGGTCTAACAACTCAGCTTTGCACAACGTTTTTGTAAAATCATAAAGATTAACTTTTACACGTCTAAAAATTGCAAATTTATATTCTTGAGAGACTAGACTCAACCTAGTTTACTGTAGTATCAATAATCTCAGCCAATTTTCACATTTACACCCAGATACAGTCAATTGAACATCAACAACACAATCTGTCCAGAAACTGTTTGCAACAAAACTCAACATATTAACTATCTATGGACCATAATCCGTTCATATAACACTCTAGACACCATAACCACTATCCATACATATCAATTACACCATACATACATGGTTAGGGTTTTATTTGATCTCAAAATCAAAGACACAACAATTAACATGTAATAATATCCATTCTAGTTATCAAATCATCATCAATACATCATCAAATCAAACAAGACATATGAACACAACTTATATACAAAATTCGGCCCTAGGGTTTTTAATTAATCCATTAAAAATCGAAATTAAGTATAAAGGATGCAAGGGATAGTCGTTTATACCTTCCTAACACCTTAATCTTCAATCAAAAGCTTGAAAAATTGCTTGTATGTGTGTGTGTGATGGCCGACGGCTGCCAAGGGGGTGAGAGGGAGGGGCCGATCGGTGTGGGAGGAGAGAAAGAGTGTTAGGGTTTTAGGTTTATGTTATTATTTATAATAACATGTTATACTTTAGTCCCTCAACTTTCAAATGTTACTTTTCTAGCTTAAATAACTAGTTCTAGCACATTGAGTTAACGTTTATACAATGTTATCACATAACACATAAGTTTAACACATAATTATCACATAATTATTGTTTTGACGTTTTTCGTTTATTCACCAATTGTTTGCGTCAACTCGTTTGCGTTTCGGTGCAAATTCCCGAAAGACTACACATGTAGTAATTGTCAAGCGTCATTTAAACCCTAGTTTAAATGTAATGAGGTGTGCGTTATAGATTCAATGATCTTTAAGTTTGAATTGACGGAGTTGAGTTAACGGAGTTAACCTGAAATTGACGAATGTCACACTTCTCTCCCTTGAACGTTGGACTGAGATAACACAACCATGCTCACATCCTGTCTTCTTAACCCAATCCACCAACTCAGCAACAGAATCAAAATACTGATATCAAGCAATGTAAATAAAGTAATATTTAGTAACGTGTTGAAAAAGAATAATAATATTTAAAAAAAAATAGGTCATACATTATTAGTTACATAAGAAAATGACGTCTCCCGTATGAAACGATCACCATCATCATCATCATCATCATCATCATCATCAACATCATCATCGCCTCCTTCGCGGTGACCCTCTTGAATGCCATCAACGACGTTGCTCGTGACTGGTCTTGACATGTATGGTTGCTCTCATAAAGGTAACTGGTACGAATTCTGAGTTCCGTAATACGGACCGTCTACATGTAACTGCTACGAAGACTGACCATAAGACTCCTCGAATCTGCCCTCATATGTATTAGACGGTGTCCTATTATCCTCCGGCCACAAAGGGTGACTTCCGCCGTATATGATATACCCCTGATAAAAAAATATTTTGACAAGACAACATATAATATTTAAAAAATAACTAACGCGTTGTTGTACTATATAAACACACTAAATAACCTGGTCAGGATTTGGTAAGTCGTACTGCTCGATATTTCCATACCCCGGCTCATGGTTCAAGTCGGGAAGTTCATTCAAATCTGGCAAGCCCGACTGCTCTGGCTGATCGTTGTATGCGTAGCCCGCCTGCTCGTCGTTCCCGTCACCAAACAAAATATCATATAAATCCATTATAGTTTAACAAACACAAAACACAAATACTTTCTATATCTAATCAACGAAAAATATTGTCTACAATGAAAAATGAGAAATGAGCATGATATATGTAGAGAAAGGGAGACAGATGTGCCAAAATTAAATTATTGACTTGATCAGCGGCGGATCGATCGATCCTCGGCGTATTACGTACGGGTTATGACGGATTTGATCTGCTGATGTTGATGTTTACTCGATAAGCGGCGGATCGATCACTAAGCCGCGTATTTGGTACAAACATAATAAGACAAAAGCAGTTGACATAATAAGACAAAAGGGGGTAATCCGCGGCGGATCGGGCGATAAGCCGCGTAGTGGGTGGGTGTTTTCATTTTTGGATGGTGTCTCTAACATTACCCATGTAAAAAACCCCTTATTTTATTGTTTTCTTTTTACTGGGTTCTTGAATAGGACAAGACCCAACAATATGATTCTAGTATTTACGTTTTCTTTATATTATTTATTACGGAGTGCTTTGCAAGAGGTTTTTCTTAAAGTGGTGTTGATAGAAAAAGTATTTATTAAAATGGTATTGGTTTTAAAATATTTACAAAATTAGTGTTTTACTTATTTATTAGTTTCTCACTATAAATCTTATTAGAATACATTAATTAACTAAACAATTATTAACTTAATTATCTTATTAACTATGTTTATAATTTTCTAACCACTGTAGTTATTTTAAAATATATATATATTTATAACACAACTTTTATCGATCTTAACACTAATAACCTGAACATGGAACGAAAAATATCATTCATTTATTTAATAATATTATTTATTCCACGATCTTTTCATGAATACAAATCAAAAGAAATAAAATAAAATGTGTCTAAATTACTAAAACTCACAGATATGATTTTTTTTATATAGAAAAAGGGATCTATAACGATTTAATTCATATTTTTACTTATAATGGTTTGTGACACATTTATGAATTCGAAGTATCTTGAGTTAACGTGTGAAAAATCTTATCACTTTATTGTGAAAGACCTGAGTGGGCCGTTCTGCCATCAGTACCTCCATATTGAGTTGTGCTGAGTAGAATTTGACAATGGGTTTGAGTCAGTGATTGGAAAATTTCCTTTTCTAGATCTTGATTCACGTAGAAATTCCGCAATTCTAGTCCTAGTTAACCCGGCGAGATTCGAATTCCCCCTGGCAGCATAGAATTACAACAGCCCTGCCAAAACCCCTGTATGGCTTCTTCTATTTCTCGATAAAGAGAAATATGACCAAGAGTGGTTCGAATATATATATAAAGAATTTCTTTTTTTATACTTCTTACTATTAGATAGTGTCCATAAATCTCATAATAGGTCCCCAAAGATTCATAGTGAATTTCGATAGGAACTTCTCTTGCAGCAATAACACGTTGATCTAGTCGCCATCGCAACCACAAAGGACTACCTAAATTGATTCGTTTTTGCCGATAAGCTCCAATTGCATCATAGGCATTACAAAAAAAGGGTTCTTTTTTTTTTGTATACTTATAGTTATTATCTTCATTTTGATAGTTTCTACTATTACATGGATTATACCTATTTACACAAATACCCCGACGATTTCCACTCGTTAAGACATAGAGTCCACTAAGCATATCTTGAGTTGGTGCAGAAATGGGATCTCCAATAGTTGGAGACAAAAGATTCATATGAGAAAACATAAGTAAACGTGCCTCTGCTTGAGCCTCTAAAGATAAAGGCACATGAACAGCCATTTGATCCCCGTCAAAGTCCGCATTGAAGCCCTTACAAACTAATGGATGTAAACAAATAGCACGCCCTTCCACTAAAATGGGGAGGAATGCCTGTATGCCTAATCTATGCAGAGTAGGCGCTCTATTCAGTAATACAGGATGGTCATCCAGAATTTCCTGAAGTATTTCCCATACAATAGGTTTTTTTTTCCGAATTTGACTCTTAGCAACTCCTATGTTCGAAGCAAGATGTTTTCTAAAACAAATAATATTGATTTTGAAAATTAATGGTGTTTTGTTTCATGTATTATGATACTGTGATATAAAAATAATATGATTTACCTTTTAATTGTAAATAACTAAATTGGTTAGAAAGTGGTAGGTAATGATATGATTTATTTTTTTAAAATAACTACAGTGGTTAGAAAATTATAAACATGGTTAATAAGATAATTAAGTTAGTAATTGTTTAGTTTATTAATGTTATCCAATAAGATTTAGAGTGAGAAAGTAACAAATAAGTAAAACACTACTTTGATAGATATTTTAAAACCAACACTATTTTGGTAAATATTTTTTCCATCAACGCCACTCTAGAAAAAAAAAACTCTACTTTGCAATTGATATTTATGACATTATTTGGACTTAATCCATTATGTTGACTTAATCTTATTTTAATTTCTTTTAAACATGTAAGAGTAAACAATTTTAAACTTTTTGTTAGGTTCGGTTATTTCAAACATTTAATGATTTAAACTAGATCGAGTTAGTTAGATCTTATAGTTTGGATCGTTGCGTTTTGGAGCGAGGCATAATTAACATCAAATTATTTCAGTTTCTAAGGAAAACATAACCGAGCCATCGTTTATTAGTTTGGATAGGTTACTTCAGTTCGATTTTGACAGGTTATGTGCTTTCGCTTTAGATAATATGTTAAACTCGACCCTTAATGTATATATCAATTAGCAAAAATCATAACTAGTCGTATGCTAATGAATGTAATATCTTTTTTTATTATGACATTTATATCATTAAGTTCTGGTTCTGTCACTGCATCCATGTCATAAGTCACATCATCAAAGGCAACTAAGGGCCTCTCTTTTTCCCTTGCTGAAGAAACACTAACCGGACCCCGGGCAGGTTACTGGTAACCTGGGGGTTGGAGAGATGTTTCCCACGAGGGGTTAGACCCTTGGAAGATGGTTCTTCTGATAACCTGCAAAACAGACACCGTGAGCTCGTCACTGAGAAGGGGGGGGTTCCTCCTTGTGACCACCCTCCGGCGTGAGAATCAGACTAGATTGCTCTTTAAATATAAATGTATATTAAGAGATTGCTAGAGCAGATATCAGGTATAATATGATGATAATGTAATAAGATATGATCATACAAGGTAAGATGAGATGGTCATACCATTTGTGGTATTTATAGCCGAAGGTAGGTTTCCAAGGGGTTTAGCCGGCCCAACACGCTACCAACTGTAACCTATGCACGTGCCCTGCCTGTGAGTGGTGGATAGGTAGCGGCTGACACAGAGCAGGCGTGTCGTGCACTCTTCCTCTTCTGCCAACTACAGGCTAGGCACGTGGTATGGCAGGAGTTGGTGGGTAGGCGGCGGCTATTGGTCACAGTGCTGTGGCGTGCTGTCTGCCATGCTGCTGTCAGTGAGCTGTCGCATCTCTGATCAGATCTTTTGTCCATACCTCGTCAGGTACAGTAAAAGATCCTTCAGTATACGGACTGGCTTATTTGGGCGGGAGTATTCCCCCTCCCGCCTCTGTGCGGGATTGCTCCCGGCTTGGCTCATTCCTTCAGGTGACACTGAACGATTGAGAGCTAAGTGCCTTGTGCGTGTAGCCATGCTGCGCGGGTGGCCTTCCCTCATGGCTTGTATCCGAGGCTGCGGGAACAGGCGGAGTCCTTCACCATGGGAGGCATTTCCTGCGGGACCAGCTTGCATACTGCGCGTAAGGACGTCACTTCTCTGAGCATGGTTGGTCCTGCGGATCCAGTTGGTCTCTGCGCAGACGTCCCTGTTTAAGGTGAGTCTTGCGGGTCCAACTGGGCTCTGCTGGGACCTACCTCTTCAAGTCCCCCCAGTCCAATGTTCTTCTCATGAGTGTTTAATGAAGTGAGGTGAACTTTTGGACTTGAGCAAAGGGTTTTGAAAAGGGGTTTTGTAAGGTTTTCCATGGGGATTCTTTCCGCGGAAGTCCTTGTCACTTGCAGAAATGCCCGAGTTTCCTGCTTGGTCTTTGGGTATGATGCGGGTAGGTCTGTAACCTCCTCGCAAGTCAGGAGCATTGAGTCCCAGTTGTATGTATTTTCCATGAGGTTTTGGTAGTTTTGAACATAGTGATCAATTATGTTAAGACCACCAATTCCATCCTGGAGCTTCAAACAACGTAGTTCTCGATGTTCCCGCTATGCGGGGATGCTATTTCCGTTTCCGCAAGCATTGCCCAGAAGATCCTTCTTGGTTTCAATTCCCAGCGGAGCGCTAGGTATGTGAAGGGTTTTGCCTTAACACTGTACCTGCGCTCGTCTTACGGTTACTTTACTCTCAAGGTATTCCTGGCGTCAATTCCCTGCGGGTGCTAGGTATGTGAAGGGTTTTGCCTTAACACTGTACCCGCATCCGTCTTACGGTTACTTGTTCACCAAGGTTCTTGGCTTCAATTCCCTGCAGGTGCTAGGTATGTGAAGGGTTTTGCCTTAACACTGTACCCGCAGCCGGCTTACGGTTACTTGTTTGCCAAGGTTTATTTGGCTTCAATTCCCTGCGGGTGCTAGGTATGTGAAGGGTTTTGCCTTTACACTGTACCCGCATCCGTCTTACGGTTGCTTGCCAAGGTTTATTTGGCTTCAATTCCCTGCGGGTGCTAGGTATGTGAAGGGTTTTGCCTTTACACTGTACCCGCATCCGTCTTACGGTTACTTGCTTGCCAAGGGGTAAGGGGTATTTTCCCGCTTACTTTTTAATACTTTCGAAGTTTGAATTTTGAAATTCGAAGAGTTGGTGAAAAGATAAACCTCTGAAACGTCGTGCGACGGTTTCTTCTGACTGTGTCAGGACGTGCAGGAAGTTATGGTGACGTGACAGAACATGGTCATTCCAGTCGCTTTTTCAGGCGCGTGGGAGCGATTTTTCGGGCGCGTGGCCGCGAAATTACTGGCACACGTCCTTTCAATAGCTGTTGCCAGCTTGCTTTTTGCCACGTGTCATAGTTTCATTGCACATTTGATTTCTCTCTCCTCCGCATTAAATTCACCGCATTAATTGCGATTACTATATAAAGGGGGAGAGGGTTATTTGCAATTCACACTTTCCACTTTCATCTCTTCTTCTCAAGTAATTTCCGGCGAATTTTTCTGTTTAGTAAAGCATTACCCTGAAATCTCTTTTCGTCTTTCTTCCACCATGTCTTCTCATGATGCTGATGACCAGAAGACTGCTGGCGAATGCCAGTGCTCTCTTCCTGTCGATCTGTACCAGTATATCATCAGGAAGTTCATGCTCGAGTCTCTCGAGCCTGAGTTTCCTGAACCCCACCATACTGTGTACGATGCCCCTAGTGGCAAGATCGGGGTTTATGCTGCATTCTTTGTCTACGGGAACCTTAGGTTTCCATTGACAAAGTTTGTGTACCGTGTCCTGGAGAGGCACGGTGTGCACCTGACAGAGGTGCACCCCATGGCCATTGCCAAGGTCCGGCACTTTGAGTGGGTGTGCCGGATACTGGGCCTTGAGCCCCTCGTTGATCGCCTGATGACCTTCTATACATGGAGGTGCATCCAAGGGTGGTACACTCTTACAACCCGTATCAAGGGTTTAAAGATTTGTACCACCGAGCGGAGTCTTCGCTCCTGGAGAAGAGAGTTCTTCTTCATATCCGCTCGCGCCATCCCCATTGCCATGAAGTTCAAGAATGGCCAGGCGCTTCCGAACCTTCCCGCCCTCAACTACGAGGAGGCGGAATGGTTCTCGAAGATTTCCCGGGTCCAGTCCCCGGTTTTCCGTTTTCCGGAGTCGGCGATGGTGATGCTGGGGATGAGCCGGGTGTGGAAGGCGGCGAATGCGGATAAGGTTCCGATCGTCCTTGAATATGGTTCGAACTCTGTCCCTTATGGTACGTCTTGTTTCATTTTGCTGACTTCGATTTTTACTAACTTTCTTGATTTCAGAGGGGAACGATCTTCAGTCGCTCCTGAATCCGCGGGAGGAAGATGGTCCTGCGCGGATGGGTACTCGTGCTCTGGACGAGAACGAGTTGCCCATCTTAGAGCAGACCGCGGGTCGGTTCGTGGAGGTTTACCCGCCAGGCCAAGAGATCCTGAGCCACCGACGGCCAGGTAAGCCTATCTTCTACCCTGAACCTCTCAATGCTGTGCCTGCTGCTGGAGTTCATGACATTTCTTCTTCTGAGGAATCCGCAGAAGGTCCTCCGCTGGTGCGGAAGAAAAAGGCTGCCGTCGGGAAAGGCAAGGAGAAGGTGGCCTCTACGGCCGACCCGGTAGTCCTATCTGACTCGGAGTCAGATAATGCAGAGGTGGCGGGGAAGCCCGGTGGTGAAGAGACCACCGTTCCGGAGGCTGCAGGTGTTACCTCCGGGGAGGCAGCGACGACGACGGTTACCGGTGTTAAGAGGCCGGCTCCATCGGGTTCGCCCCCGCTCGTCCGTGCGTTCAAGCTCAAGAGACCCCGTAAGTACCCCCATAATTCTTGTCTAGATTTGTTTCGAATAAATTTTTCTAACACTTTTGCTTGTGCAGGTGTGGATGTTGACGCATTCCAGGGTGGAGTTGGAGCAAGTGTTCCCCCGCCAATGACGGTAGGCTTGGTCAGCCTTCCCGAGGCGTCGACCCAGGCGTCTGCTTCCGCTGGTTCCAGCCTTCCTGAGGCTGTTCCAGCTGAGAAGGTGTCTCCGCCGGCCGTGAGTGCAATTTTTACAGCATCTTTCACGGAGCCGGCGGTTACTGTTGCTGAGGAGGCGGTGCCAACAACGGCTACCACAGCGGCTGCCACTATACCTGCGCCACCGGCACCGACGGCCGGACCATCAGGTACACGCCGGGCTTTCCGCCGATCTATGCCACCTTCCCGTCTGCCTGACCTGTTGGATGGATTTCCTTTAGGTTCAGGTGATGGGTTTGGCGGCTATCGGCCTGTTATTGACCCTACAGGTACGTAGGGTTCTTTTTTTCCCTTATATATTTTTATCATCTTTTCCTAACTGCCTTTGTTTGTTTTTTTTTTTTTTTTTTTTTTTTTTTTTTTTTTGCAGTGTCGGATTCCAATGAAGTGTATGTTCCAAGATGGAACATACGCCGAGGAACAACCCTTCGCACCCCTGTGGAGTGCGTGGACTGGGCCCGCCACGCTGCTCCTCCTGGTGCGTTGGGGGAAGCCATGGCTAGCTACCAAGAGGGTAGGCTAACCAATGAGCTTCGGGTTCTCCAGGCCCGGACGCAGCCCCGCGTCGAGTTGCTTTGTCGTGAAAACGACAAGTTAAAAGCAGCTCGCGCCAAAGATGTATCTGAAGCGCGGGCTCTTCGGGAGGAGAACCGGCAGTTGGCCGCTGCCGCAGCCGAGAAGGAGAAGGCATTCAAGGCCCTCGAGGTTGAAGTCCAGGCGCGACTCGAGGCCCGCTCCAAGGCTGCCCAAGCTGTGAATGAACAGCTTCGGCTGGCTAAGGAGACTGCGCGAAACTCAACTGAGAGGGCTGCCAAGGCTGAAGCTGTTGCTGAGCCGCTTCGCGAAGAGAATGAGCAGCTTAAATGCAAATTAAAAGCTCTTCAACATGCTCATGACGCCTTGGCAATGGAAGATGCCAAGAAGCTGCAAGAGATCCTTGACCAGAGGGGGGTGCTTGACCGCACTGAGAGGAAACTTCAAAGCGTCGAAGAAGCTGCCGCCAAGGAAATTCAACTTGCCAACCTTGATAAAAGCGGAGCTGAACGTGCTTACAAAGAAAGTCAAGCTACCCTCCAATGGCTGCTTCGAGAAGCGTTGCCTCAGGTATCCTCTTTTTCTTTACGCTTTCTGCTCGTAATTAGAAAATGTTCTAACTTTAATTCTTTTGTAGGTTGTGCGTCAGGTCCTTTCAGAGACCTCTTATGACGATGCGATGAGCGCAGCCCTCAACGCTTCTCATGAGGATGGGCAGAAGACTGGCTTCCTGCTTGGTCTAGGGTTTGCTGAGAGAGGCTTTCCGCCCTCCAACTTCCCTTTATTCAATGTTAACACTGAAGCTGCTTATGACCAAGCTGTGAACCAGTACGCTGCCTTCCCGCATCCAGTGGTGGAGAAGGTGAATGAAGCTGCTGCTGCTGATGATGGGCTAAACATCCTTAAGGCTTTCCTTGGGCAGCCGCGCTCTGATGGTGCTGGCCCAAGCGGAGGTGGCCCTGAAGCCTGATCCTGAAGATCCCTTCCCGCTGCTAGGATAGACTTAGCTTTGTATAGATTTCTTTTAGGCGGGTAGTTACCCGGCCACTGTTGTAATACATCATTGAAATATTAACCTTTTTGCGTATAAGACTGTTATTTCCTTCTTTGGGTTCCTTGCTTTATAAACTTATGACTTGCATACTTAGTTTAAATTAGCAATTTTCCAAGTGTTCAGAATAAGAACCTTTGAACGTGGTTGATAGTGGGTTAAAGTTTCGCTTCCTCCTTCGTGATTGTGCGGGTAGAACCGTCACTTGCACTTGGTAGGATGGCTAAGCTTTAACTTTTATCTAACCTGCGTGCTGGTTTTTCTTACTTTTTTAGGATAAGTTAACCTTTGAACGTGGTTGATAATAGGTGTGAAGTTTTGCTTCCTCTTTCGTGATTGTGCGGGTAGAACCGTCACTTGCACTTAGTAGGATGGCAGAACTTTACCCTTATCTGACCTGCGTGTAGGTTTCTCATCTTTTGAGGATAAGTTAATCTTTGAACGTGGTTGATAATAGGTGTGAAGTTTTGCTTCCTCTTTCGTGATTGTGCGGGTAGAACCGTCACTTGCACTTAGTAGGATGGCAAGACTTTACCCTTATCTGACCTGCGTGTAGGTTTTTCTCATCTTTTTAAGAATTTTGTTTTGAACCGTTCGACGCGCGGTTGTTGGTGCAGTTCCCTCGAATGATTCATGCGGGATAGACCGGCACTTTCATTTAATGGGATGAACTCCTTCAACTAACCTGCGTGAAGGTTTGCCACGTTATTGGGTTCGTGCGGGTAAGACCGCCTTCCCACGCAACGACTTCACGTGATATGAATGTCGTCCAGTGTTGGATAGTTTTAACCGTTCGACGCGCGGTTGTTGACAGGTTATTATTCAGTTTCCTTAATGATTCATGCGGATAGACCGGCACTTTCATTTTTGGGTGCTGAATTTTTTCCCCTTCAACTGACCTGCGTGAAGGTTTGTTACGTTATTGGGTTCGTGCGGGTAGGACCGCCTTCCCATGCAATGACTTTACGTAATTATGCGGTGAAAACCGGCATAATAGTGTCCAGAAAAGTATAAATGTAAAATCATCATCTTCGATGTTCTAGAGAGAATCATTTCCATTAGAAGTGGCTCTTGGCCTTTTCTTTACAAATTGGAATTGATTTACATGCAAACTGTGTAAATGAGCTCCCTTCCATGTTGTTTGGATGGGAGCGCCATCGAGCCGACACGCACCTGTTTCGGGATCTCGTTCTTTACGCAGCATGTAGTCTATTGAAGCTGATTTTTTATTCGTGTTTACCCCAGCCGTGGTTCCACACGCACCTGCCTGCCTGCTTAGCTTTTATTTCGCCACGAGGTGCGCGAGCGTCCCATCTCTGACGAATGTTTCGACCATGTCTTTTACGTCTATGCATTCTTCAGTGTTGTGGCCTTTTGTTCTGTGATAGTCACAGTACTTGCTCCGATCGGCATCGTGACGATGTCGGATTTCTGGAGGCTTTGGCCATGGGAGCTCTTCATTAGCAAATATGTCAGTGACGCTTTTGGTAAGTGGCGTCCATCTGGGGTTCCGGTGCGGCTTTACATTATCCCTTTCACCCAATCGGTGTTGTAAGCCGGATGAGGTGTCAAAGTTTACCCTTGACTGCCAAATGCCTTGCTTCCGTTTTTTGTTCAATCGGGCGGTGAGGACGTTGTCCTCTCTCGTCCTCTGGGTGTAAAGGTTTGTGTTCTGCGGAAGGTCTCTACCCAGTTGCTTCTCCGTTTCCGCATAGCGTTTGGCTGCTGTCATGATGCCATCCCATGTGGATGGCATTCCATCTTTACCCGTTAGGGTGCGGATAAGCTCTGGGTCTTGCGCGCCCTGGATGAAGGCTGCGCGAACAAGATCCTCGCTGATATTGCCCAAACTTAACTTCTTTGAGTTGAAGCGAGTGATGAAGTTTGGCAGAGATTCATCTTCTTCCCGTGTGCATTTGAGGATTGTCCATTGCTCCTCGGTATACTTTCGCTGCTGGCTGAAGTGTTGGCTAAACTTCTGCTGGAAGTCTGCCCAGTCGTAAATGTGGTTAACCGGTAAACGATCAAACCAAGCCCTAGCAGCCCCCACCAGCGTCATTTGGAACATGTAACACCACGTGGGTTCCGTCCAATTGCTAACGGTTGCCCCCGCTATGAACCTGTTCAAATGATCGTCTGGATCAGATAGGCCGTCATATGTGCCTATGTTAGGCATTTGTTTAGCACTTTTCGGGGCAATTGCTTCAGCAATGTCCCTTGCAAATTTGGACGTTCCTGCATTTGTAACGTTTGGTCTGAACGTTTTAGAGAAGTCTCGTGGACTTCCATCTATGCTTTTTGGTTTGAAGGCTTGTCCAAAATGCCTTTTTGGTTGGGTTTTCGTTTCTTTACGCTTCCCTTTTGCCTTATGACGAGGGTTCGCGTCGGAGTCGGATTCCTCCGAGTCATCCTCCCAGTATTCGAATTCGTCGGCCTGTTGCACGGAACGCAAGCGTTCGTTCAACTCAGCCTGGAATTCCTTTTGTTGTGCCTCCGCCCATGCCTTGACTTCGTCGAGAGTCTGGCGGGGGAGTCTTCGTTTTTCAAACTGGGTATCGGTGGATCCCAGTAGGCGGTCATTTACTGCACTTGCCCCTGCTTTAGTAAGTGGGGTAGTGTTCGTAAAATTTACTTCACTTGCTCCGGCTTCGGTAGCCGGAGTAGTGTTTGTAAAAACTGTGTTGCCGGTATTCCCCCCAATAGCTGGGGTTGTGGTTACCGGAATTTCTCTAACCATCTTTTGTATAAAGTTTTGAAAAAACTGGAGAAAATTGTAGTTCTAGCTTTATGCACGGATGGCGCCAATGAAGAAACACTAACCGGACCCCGGGCAGGTTACTGGTAACCTGGGGGTTGGAGAGATGTTTCCCACGAGGGGTTAGACCCTTGGAAGATGGTTCTTCTGATAACCTGCAAAACAGACACCGTGAGCTCGTCACTGAGAAGGGGGGGGTTCCTCCTTGTGACCACCCTCCGGCGTGAGAATCAGACTAGATTGCTCTTTAAATATAAATGTATATTAAGAGATTGCTAGAGCAGATATCAGGTATAATATGATGATAATGTAATAAGATATGATCATACAAGGTAAGATGAGATGGTCATACCATTTGTGGTATTTATAGCCGAAGGTAGGTTTCCAAGGGGTTTAGCCGGCCCAACACGCTACCAACTGTAACCTATGCACGTGCCCTGCCTGTGAGTGGTGGATAGGTAGCGGCTGACACAGAGCAGGCGTGTCGTGCACTCTTCCTCTTCTGCCAACTACAGGCTAGGCACGTGGTATGGCAGGAGTTGGTGGGTAGGCGGCGGCTATTGGTCACAGTGCTGTGGCGTGCTGTCTGCCATGCTGCTGTCAGTGAGCTGTCGCATCTCTGATCAGATCTTTTGTCCATACCTCGTCAGGTACAGTAAAAGATCCTTCAGTATACGGACTGGCTTATTTGGGCGGGAGTATTCCCCCTCCCGCCTCTGTGCGGGATTGCTCCCGGCTTGGCTCATTCCTTCAGGTGACACTGAACGATTGAGAGCTAAGTGCCTTGTGCGTGTAGCCATGCTGCGCGGGTGGCCTTCCCTCATGGCTTGTATCCGAGGCTGCGGGAACAGGCGGAGTCCTTCACCATGGGAGGCATTTCCTGCGGGACCAGCTTGCATACTGCGCGTAAGGACGTCACTTCTCTGAGCATGGTTGGTCCTGCGGATCCAGTTGGTCTCTGCGCAGACGTCCCTGTTTAAGGTGAGTCTTGCGGGTCCAACTGGGCTCTGCTGGGACCTACCTCTTCACTTGCATTGGAGATGGTCTAAAGCGAGTGAAGGATGAGGTCGACAAAGCTTAACTCAGACCCTTAGCATGTACATATCAATTAAAATGTAATATTAGGTTTACTTTTCCTGATTTCTAATTAGTTATAACCCTCATTTGGTTTTCAAGACATAACAATCTGTTCTATATATATCCAGTTTCAAGACCCTTGATCTTCATCAACGGAAACATCGTAGTGATATTGTCACCATCACCACCACCACAAAAACACATTAATACAACATGTGCTTGCGTCGTAGGAATCTACACAAATAACAATATAACATTTTAAATGAATGCTTACAGATGAAAAACTTAACTACATCAACATACCATTATTTTAGGTGGTTTAGAAGACTCCTTTGTATTTGTAAGAGGTTTATTTAATATTTTATAAAACTAGATAATTCGCAAGGGGAGAGGGGGGGGGGGGGGGGCTGCAAGTTTAACCACAAATTATAAACTCGCAATGGGGGCGGCGAGTTTAAAGAGAATATGATAAAACTTTTAAACTCTCAAGGGATGGCAACGAGATTTGAATATATCAAATATTACCCATGTTTTTATCCTAGCATATGTATGTTTCAAATAAGTTCACCAACATAATATATCACTACTCCCATTGTTGGAGCTAGAATTTTTTCCTATGGGTTCGGATTTTTTGGTGCTCGATTTTATCCGACGCCAAGTTTTCGGACCCAGACGGGTTGGGCCAGGTCAATCAGATAGATAAAATGCAATATCACTATTATAACAAAAGCACGCCGTCAACAATCAATAAATACAAAGTCATATTATATAAAACAGATATTATATATTATAATTGTTCTTTGCGCGCTTTCATGTTTTGAAAACGACTCATAACATCTTCAATCACGACTTAAAAAAACTCATTTTTAGTCTGGACTTTTATTTAAAATTTATTTAGGTATTATGTTTAAAAATGTTAACTGGTTATTATTGGTCCATTTATGAATAATTTTAGGTTTTTTTATAATCTATATATGAGTTATTATCGGTTCATTTATAATGTTTATTAGTAATTTTATAGTTATTTTAAAACTTTTTAAATTTATAAAAAAAATATTGGTTACCAATTTTTTTTCAAAATTAATGGGTTCGAATATCTTTTTAAAACGATACTAGTTTCACCCGTTAATTCGATACAATATGTTCTATATAAAATCAAAAAAAGACGGCCGAACCCGATGGGCACTATGTGGCTCCGCCACTGAATGCGCTTTTCTTAACTTGACCTATATTCATTCAATACCACGTGGGGAATGATTTGATATATAAAACATATGGAGGGAATAAAAAACATATGATTTGTGAATGAGTTGTAATATTCCTACTCTAAACATATGAATGGAATAAAAAATGGGTAATTTCAGAAGTGATTTGATGTATTCAAACCACGCTGCTCCCCCTTACGAATTTAAAAGTTTGGTAAGATTCTCTTAAAACCCGCTGCCCACCATTGCGAGTTTATAATTTGTGGTTAAACTCGCAGCCCCCTTACGAGTTAACCAGTTTTACAAAATATTAAATAAACCACCTTCAAATACAAAGGGTTATCCTAAACCACATAGAATTACAAAAAATTTCCATAACTTAAACTTTATTTGCCATTTGTATTCCTATAAGATCAAAAAAGTAATTTTATCAAATTTTACACGTATTACACACACCAATACCTACATGGATAAATACTTAATACATGAATAACTATATAAGTAAAAGTGAATAGATCATGAAGAGAATCAGAGATTAACAAAACATGACATGACCCACGAACCTTATAACTTGCATTGTCTCCATCAAAATAATTTTTCAGCATCATCCGGTCCACATAAGTACTTTACTATTTACCTTTCATATCGTGACAAAATTTTTTAGCATAGTCACCATCAAAATAATTATTTTCTTTTCGTACACCCAATGAATGATCTTTCCAACGTGTCCCAACATTTGGTTCAATGTTTATGAATTGGGGTAATTTTTCCAGGGTAATTATTTGTTTATTTATTATTATAAATAAGTCGAGCAAATCAAACAATGTAAAACAGTTTTAAGATATCAAACTTTGATTACAAGTTTTACCTGGAACTCCTTTCTCAAAACAGGAGAAAAACCAAGTGATCAAATGGTTTCTAGTTGAGAGAAATGGCCTTTTGTGTTTCTAGGTAGTCTGTCATTTCAAATGACGGATCCTAAGAATTTCCAAAGCTTGTCAGCTTTTATCAGACGACTTAGAAATTCTGAAGGTGTTCCGTCATTTGAAATGACAGAGCTAAAGTAAATAGTATACGATCCGTCATTTGAAAGGGCATATCTCAGTATTCCACCGATCACGTGCTAGAAAGTGCATACCCCTATATCTTTGTTAGGGTTACGCCACTAAAAATTGTGGATCTCTAATAACATGGTCACATACTTTGACTTGAGATCTGTCATTGCAAATGCCAAATGGACCAAAATTGTTTCACACATTGAATCATAAGTACCATATATTGACACAACTCATTTCATAGCAAAAAAAACCGGGCACAAGAGTACGCATCATAACTTATAAGTATAGCCCATATCTAGCAAACATTGCATCCCATCGATCGAGTAGATTTAGACGGATGCTTACAAATGAAAAACTTAACTACATCATCTAAATAAGAACATACTTATACCCCTATAACTTAACCTTTTTCGCCATTTGTAAGCCTCCTTTTACGGAGAAGGTGCAAGGAGTTCTTGCCTGGTAGCAAATATACGACGTGATCGATGTCTGGTATGATCATGCTTTTATAATAACCCTTCACTTCACATTATTCATTTTTCTGCGTGTTTGGGTACAAGACGTTGGACCAATTCTGGAGAGGCATGAGCTAGCTCTGTACCAGCATTAAGTATCGTTTATTAAGAATCGTCCTCATTTAATCAAAAAATATATTATTGCAATCGTACGCAACAAATAAGTTATTTATAAAAAAAAATCTACCTGGTTTCTAAATGTTAACATTTTTTTTCATATTTCTTTATAATTACTGATGAAGAATAATATAACTATTGTACCTTGTGGTGTGAAGTTAAATAGGGGAGGAAGGGGTTTTCCGCTTGGTAAAGTTGTGTTTGGATCTCTTAAATCATCAAAGAACGGATGGGCACACGCCTCCAACTGAAAAACATTATAATCATCAAGATCCCGGTTTATTTTCATATTATAAAAGGCTAAAGATGTATAAAAAATCCCTAAATCATAATTTTTTATTTATCGACATGAGAAACAAGTAATGAGGTTCACTTACAGCACTACATCGCAGCTTTGGTGAATATTGAAGTAAACGTGAGACAAGATCAACCGCTTCGGGTGGCATTCGCTTCTGAAAAATCTGAAAAAAGAATGTGCAAATATAAATTTATATGTTGGAATGAATATATTAAATAATCACACATACAAAAATGTATTCCAATACAAAATAATTGATTGTTAATTAACCTTATGCCATGGATGAGCCTTGATTTGTGGAAACTTAAATTCCGTGTAATGTGGATTCATGCACTTGATTTCCTCTCTTGTTGGTGTTCCCAGAATCTAAATTAGAACAAATAAAAAAAAGAGTGTCAATAAAAATTCAAAATATGATTTTACAGCAGCAAAAGTTGTAAATAAACATACCTTGATAATCTCCACCAGCTGATCTACACCGTTTTCACCAGGAAAAAGAGGCTGTAAATGTTACAAATCATATAAATCAGCAAATTCTTTATTTATTTATTTATGCTATAATCTAACATTTTTAACAAAAAACAGATGTAACGGCCCATAACCAGAGTGTCTAAAATCATGTCAAGAAAATAAATCTTTACCAAATCAAAATGAAATAGGCCTGTAAACGAACTGAACAAACATGAACGGGGCATGCTTATGTTCGTTCATTTAATTTCACGGAAAAAATGATCGAACATGAACAATTAAATGAATGAATTTTCTTGTTCATGTCCATGCGTTGAGTGCGTTCGTGTTCGTTTATGTCTGTTCATTAATAGTACAGACGGTTCAGGAATGTAAAAGAACACAAACGAACAAACATCACTTAACATAGACAAATAGACATCTATATGTTGGACCTAAAAGTTTAATAAGACTAGACTAAATTGTAATTGTCGATATTTTAATTTCATAAAACTATAATAAACTGTAATGGGCTTAAAAAATATTGAAGTATATGTAAACAACCGAACACAAACAAATAAACATAAATGAACAAGCAAGACATGTGTTCGTGTTACTAAATGAACAAAAGAATTTTTCATGTCCGTTTGTTTATTAAATAAACGAACTTCCTACCCAACAGTTCACTAAACGCTCGGTTCGTCTATAGGCTTAAAACGAAATCTCATAAAGACAAGAAAACAAACATAAAATAGTCACATACGTGTCCCAATAGTAACTCAGCCAAAACACAACCAGCAGACCACATATCTATTGCATTGGTGTATTCTGTTGCTCCAAATATCAATTCAGGAGCCCTATAATATCTTGAACAAATATATGAAATATTCGGTTCACCAGGCACCTATAATGAAAACAAATAAAGCTCAAAACTTGACAACTAATTGGCAAAAGAAATTAATGAGTGTCTTACCAGCATCTTTGCACTCCCAAAATCGCATAGTTTCAGCTGATGAGTGTGTGGATTAACCTGCAAATCAAGATCCCAATTTAATGTATAAACTTTACAAAAAATGAGAAGCAATGTTATTAGCAGGGTTATTTACGTATTAAAGATCTCACCAACAAATTTTGTGGCTTTATATCACGATGGCATACACCAATCACATTGTGAATGTAGTTAAGTGCCCGACAGATCTGAACCAAGATGAATAATTAAGTCAATTAAGATGCAAATTAGTAAAAGTAGAAGATGTCAATGAGTACAAGATTCACCTGATACGTGTACAGCTGTACGTATAAAAGAGGTATGTGCTGAGTCATCCTACTGTAATGCCTCGACACGCGATACACTGTTTCAGGTATGTATTCTAGCACAACGTTTAGGTACACTTCGTTCTTTTCAGTTGTTGAATAGAAACAGTTTTTCAAGGGAACAATGTTTGGATGATCAAGTAAACGCATGATTTGAAGCTCTCTGTTTTTGTATCGTTTATCCTGTAGCACTTTCTTTATAGCAACAGACTCACCGGTTTCAAGACATTTAGCCTATAAAAGAACAGTGGTTTATTCACTAAAACATTACCAATATCTTTGAGCACAGACGTACGTATTAGTAAAATAAAAAATTAAAATCATATCCTGGTACCTCAAAAACTACGCCGAAGGAACCGGTGCCAACTACACGCTCCGCCATGTAAGATAAAGTCTAGACCAAAATAGATTCAATGATGCAAATCCATTTACTAAACATATCCAACAAAATTGCTATTAACTTAGAATAATTACCTGCTTTGGTTGTCCATTTCGACCACCAACAGAAGTCACTATTATCTGGCCTTTTTCTGTCCCGCTCCCATTGACAACGGTAGCCTCAACTTCCTATATTACAACTTACAATTTTAATCAAAAACATATTCAAAATTATACAGCATTCAATTCAATATGTACCTTGTCTTCAGATTTATCTTCCTTGATTTTCATTTCGTTCATTTCTTTCGGAAGCTCATCATAATCAGCCTTTTCAGGTTTAGATGTGGAAGTTGCATTGGATGTGCTTGCAGCCATATCTGTGGATGCAGCTTCCATATGCAACTCTACAGTTTCGGTACTCTTCTCTACTGATTGTGGCTCTGGTTCACCACTAACATGTGATTCAACCTCTTGCTCAACTTTTACTCTCTTAATGCTGGAATCTCCACCCTACAAAATAAAAGTAAATAATAAGAACGCGAACACGCGTACATCTAGGGCTGAATAAGGCCTTGTTCATGATCGTCCGTTAAGCTTCTAACGGACAGGCAAACGGTTCACGAAAAACTAATCGGACGAAATCTGCTGTTTATGTTTGTTCATTAAGAAAATGAACTTGTTCATAAACGGTTCACGAACACAAATGAACAAAAACAGTGTTTTGTTGATTTGGCTAACCGAAAATGGTCAGTGTCAATTTTACATATGACACTGATATTAATTAAATAGTTAAATCTATATGATAAGATTTGAAAAGGCATTAAAACATATCAAAACCTTTAATGAACAAACATAAACAAAAGCCATTAAAAACATAAACGGACGTAAACAAACACACTATCGAACGTTCACAAACATAATTGAACAAACTTGGCCTTTGTTCATGTCCGTTCATTTATTAAACAAGCGAACACAAACAAACAAACATAAATGAACCTAACGTTCGGTTCATATACAGCATTACGCACATCTGCATTTCGATAACTCCTCAAGTCAAACAATACTAGCATGACGTCAATACAAATCAGTAGATACTAGGGGTGGCAAATGTGACCCATTAGGGTTATTACCGGTTTAAGTAAAATGTATAATGGGTGAGAATCTAAAAAAAAAAAAAGAGTAAAAGCGTTAAGTTAATGCATCATAAATCACATGAACAAACACAAATTCTCTAAACTAATTAACTTAACAGTGCCTCAAAACTTTCAACTACTCTATCATTTAAATATAATAATCGGTTTAAGTAAAATGTATAATAGGTTAAAATGGGTTGAGATCAAAACCCCTCAAAAACCATAGCTCAAAATATGAATTTAAAAAAAAAAAAGGAGTAAAAGCGTTCAGTTAATGCATCATAAATCACATGAATAAACACAAATCCTCTAAAGTCTAAACTAATGAACTTAACACTAACTCAAAACTTTCAACTATCATTTAAATAAAATATACTAATGAATGAAACACAACCCAAATCAATAAAACACCCACCGGATCTGAAACAGAAGATCTTCCAGAAGCAATACTCTTCAACCGACGCATCATCACATTCATTATTATGTTTCATATAACATAAGTTAGTTCAAAACACTAAATTCACTTTCTCTCTCTAAATCTATCTAAGGGTTTCTCTCTCTAGACTTGATCTCAAAGACTCTCTTTCTGTTTCTGGTCAAAGGTGTGAAGAAGGTAATCATTCATTGTTTGCCTCTTTATGTACGCTAGTCAAACTTTGATTACAACCGTTGGATATAATGATCTGACGGCTGAGAGTGAAGGTAGCATTGGATGCTATGAAACAGGTTTCAAAGTAATGCCCTTCGTATTTCAGGGGCCCACCGCCCTCTGTTTATTTTCGTTTCTGCTCCTTATACTATTTTGAAAGTTTAACGATTGTATTGTTAAAGCTGGTTAAAATATTTGACTACTAAGTTATTAACCCGTGTACGACACGGGTGGAAATATTGAAATTTTCGAACAACCACATGTCATTTGAAAAGACAACATAAGTTGTTATATGTTATTCGGGACGAAAGCATACTTTAAGTTGTAAATAATATTGGTACGAAAATCAATGATTGTGAAATACAAAGACAAACCCAAACAACATTCAAATTACAATATTTGAAAACATAATCAAAAGTTAAAAATTTAAAATTCATAAGCTACTTTTTAGATTGTATACATAAAAAGTTAATACTTACATAAACTTAATATACACCTAAATTAAAAAACCAAACGAAGACATGAACATGTTATCATCATATTAGCCCCACCATCAACTTCTTCGACATTTTATTAAAAAAAAGTCATTTTGCTTCACAATATAAAAAACAAAATAAATCATAGCTTCCTGAGTAAATATACAACTAAAGTATTAAGGTATTATGAGTTTCATTTCAACATTAATAAATAAATAAAGGTATATTTTATTATAAGTTATTTTGTAATTAAACTTTTGTTTTATTTCGATTCAAAGACATTTTAGTTAAATGTTTTAAGTTAAATCGAACCAATAAGTTTTTTTTTTCTACTAATTTCACTAATTAAGTATAACTAAAATAATATAGAGATAATTAAAATTAAACCGGTTAATTTTAATTTTATTACATAGAAGTTATTCCCAAATTATAATTTTATTAAAGTGATTGCAATCTGCAATTATTTATGTTTCAAACTATTTAACATCATTAGCTTATTTAAAATTAATTTCATTATATAATTCTTTTTTCAATTGTATACAATAATCTTGACATTTATGCGTAATTAAAAATTGTTCAAATATAAAATATGGAAACTTTGTTGAGATTGGAGACTATTAAAAACTACAAAAGAGTTGTCAAAGTCGATTCTTAAAAACAGAAATAAATAAATGTATAAATGATTGGAATGTATCATTAAAATTAAAGATGATGATTATTTAGCATAAATAATCAATTATAGTGAATATCTAAGATTATATGTGTGAATGCCAAGACGATTACAAGTAAACTAATAACCCACAACATTCGTCTCATTTATCCAAACAGTATAAACTTTGAAATGAATGATAAACTTTGTATTGCGAATCTCTTGGACTTGGTTGCTACAAATTCGAATTACTTCTAACAAATGTCAAACTAGAAAAAAAAATATATATATATACATAGTTAGTAACTTACCATCAAGAAAAAAAATCAACTTTTTTAATTAAAATGTCTAACTATTAGGCCGAGTGTAGTGGGGCGTCGGATTGGGCGAAAAGGGGTGAAGAGGGGCGAGAACACCCCCCCCCCCGGCGATATGTGGGGGAAAAGGGGCGGGGGCGGGGTTAGTTTGTCGCCTGGTTTGTGTGAAAAATAATAATATTTTATTATTATTACCGTTGTCAAACGGTCAAATATAAAAAAAATTATTTAATTTATACAATATATATATACACACACACATACACCAGACTTCTTCATTTTATATCCATTTTATACACAAATCATACCCAAATTCTTACAAAAAATTAACAAAATGAATCCTAGAAACAACCCCAACCAACCGAACTACCAATTCCCTGGTTTCGGTCAAACGTATGGTTCGCAATCGAGCCAACTGAACCAACCGAACTTACAATGGAACCCGATGAACCCGAACCAACCGAGCTATCCGTATCAATTTTCCGACCCGAACCTAAACATGTATGCCAATTATCTCAGCCCCCAAAACACAATGCCGGCGTTCGGGTCTACACCACCGGAGTCGGAGCCGGTTACGGTACCGGATACGCAAACGTCACGGGCCTCCGGTTCAAGCAAAAAGCCGACCCGGAAACACAAAAAACAACAACCGGGGGAGTCGATGGCGCAACGTGATCCATACAAGCATTGAAGCGAGGAGGAGGCGGCCCTTGCAAGGGCTTGGATCGTCATTTCGGAGGATCCCAACGTCGGTAAGTTTTTTAATATTAAGTATTTATTAAAAATGTATTTAGTGTTTATTAAAATGTATACTAATTGTGACAAATAATTTTAATTTGTAGCTAACTTTCAAGCCACCAGGGTGTTTTAGAAGAAAGTATTTGAAGCTTGGCTCGAGATAACCAATAAACCCGAAGACTACCCGGGAAAAGAAGCGGTTCAAGCCCACTGGAAGGGCTTAACGACGATTGTCAAAAATTTGCCGGCATATTTAATCGGTTGCAGGGGCCCAGTTGGCGTAGCGGGCATAACGACGTCGACATTATAAATCAAGCCTTGAGCGACTTTTGAGCTCAGGGCCAAACTTTTGAGCGGCCCGGTAAACCGTTCAAGTATTTGAATTGTTGGAAAAAACTACGCGATTGCGCGAAATGGGCCGGGGCACCAACCGTTCCCGTCGCCCGACGAGCCGGCTCATCCCGACAATCAAAAAGGTCAAAGACATCGTCGTCGACAAATCCGAGCACACCAAACACACCCTCCGATGCTCGTAGCTTCTTCATGGACGACACGGTTAATTTAGCCGAAGATTTTAATATACCCGACGACGATGAGGTAGAGGAGTTGCCTCGACCACGCGGGAGATCGAGGAAAAATAAGGGGGAAGGTTCGTCGTCAACACGATTCAATACGGAGCCCGTTGAAATAAACAAGTTGGTCGGTCGTTTGGAAACAAATGCCACCGTAATTGGAGCCGACCTTCGAGCATCCAACAAACAACAAGAAAAGCTGAACCAGACGTTCGAATTAAAACAAATGAAAGACGACTACGAATCCCTCAAAGCGGAGGGGTTTCACGAGGATGCCGCATTATTGTTTCAACGCCGACGTGAAAAAATGCGCGAATATTACAAATATTAGTTTCTTTTTTTTAGTTATGTTTTTTTTATTTTTTTCTTTAGTTACGTTTTTTAATATTTTAGTTATGTATTTTTTTTAGGTATGTTTTTTTTGTATTTCTTTTTAATTTTAATGCATTTTTATTTAATTATTTAAATAAATTAGTTTTTATTTAATTAGTTTAATTATAAATAGAAAATAATAAAAAAGACACTGTGGGCCCAACTTGTAGCCCCTACACCATTACACCCAAAAACAAATTTCCACTCCATGCTGACTGGGCGCCACGTGTCACAATTCGCCCCCAATTGTAGCCCCTCCACTACACATAGCCTTAACTTTAAAAGGTCATATTTGTTTCGGTAAATTATACATATTTTAACACTTTCTTTTGAGTTAGTTTTTCGTTATGACTGGCTCGTATTTGAATTTTGTTAGTTTAAAGAGACAATGAGTTATGATTATAAAATGATTATCGAAAATATGTGTGGTTTATTTCGAGCATGCATCTTGACATTTAAACATAATTATAAATTGGTCAAATAAAAAAAAATGAACCCATAACTAACTAAAACACGTAAAACTCATTAATAATAATAATGAATATTTAGAATAATAAAATAATTCTAAAATAAATTAAAATATATACAATCAATTCTATTAAATGATTAATAATTACTATTAACTAATTTATATTATTCTGCATTTATTATTACGTAAGTATTTTAGTTTAATTGACATTAAACATTATTTTAATATATAGGCTTAATTATCAGAATTGTCTATTAAATCAAATATTCGGAGATTCAATATATGATACAACATAATAAAATATATTGTATATCTTAAACTAAAAAATTTATATTTCTGTTTGTCTATCATTATCTTATATTATACAGGAATATTATATTATCCCTTCTTTAATAAACATCATTTTAATAAAGAAATATAGTATATACATAGGCTTAATTAATTGTATTATATCCCGTATAATAAACATCCTTTGAAGTTAGTTTATACATTTATTTTTAATTAATTGACCCTATTAAAATTTTAAATTTCATATCCCGTCTCTAGTAAAAAATTATTTTAATATATAGGCTTAATTAGTATACATTATTTTTTTATAAATCTAAACAAAGTTATATTCTAGGCTTAATTATTTATGTTATTGTTAATTGGGTCTAATTTTAGATGTATGAGAATTGACAATTCATACCAGTTACCAAAATTTATTTAATTGATATGATTAATTATATTAATGATGATAAATATCAATTACTAACTTATTCTTGTACATTACTAATTTTATGCTCTAGCTTAAAATATGGTGTATATTTAAACATGTCAATTTTAATTATATTGTAATTAATCGTGTTTAAAACATTATATCACCTAACCTAACTAAAATATAAGAATCTTTATAAAAACGTAAATACATTAATTAATTAACAATAATAGTTTATTGGTTGCCTTAATTAAAACACGGTAATTAAAAATTTATAATAAAAACATATTAAATTGGTCAAATATATTAAAGATTCTATAATGTACGTGAGCACCGGATTATTAACTGTATAACCTATTTTTGTAAACTTCATATAAGTGGTCAAGAATTCGAATTTCAAAATGGTTCAAATAAATAATTTTTATTATTCACTTAAGGAATTTAGTTGAAATTGACATTAAATTCACAATAACTTGAAATATTTAGAAGAAAATAATATTTATTTTATTTAATGCATGAATATTGAATAATCATGAAATGAGTTTATACTTATGGATGGTATTCAAAAAAATAAAAAGGGTTGAAAAAAATTAGTCAAATTAGGAATGAGAATTATGTTTAAATATGTATATTTTATTTAAACCTATTCAATATAAATGGTAAAATTGAGTCAAATCGTTAATTTATTCAAATTGTTGTTATTTAAACATATTCAATATAATCAAATATATAAATGTTATTTAAACCTATTCAATATAATTGGACTTTGACTAACAACAATATAAGATTGATTATCTTACTATAGATAATTTAATGTATTATAGAATAATCAACTAAATTTCATTTAAGGATTATATAATAATAAATTGAATACATAAATTGTGAAAAATAAATAAATACATGAATACTAACATAAATATAAATCAATATTAAACAAAAATAAAAGACATCTTATCAAACAATTCTCAATCCATGAAATTAGCTATACTAAGTTGGGGACAATAACCTGAAATGATAAAATTAAATATTAATATTAATATCACGTAATAAATATATTACAAATTATGGAAGATTTGAATCATGTGAGAAAATGTAAAATTTATGTTAACTTACAACCGGAAAATTTGAATCGCGTTACCGGAAAACGAAATAGTGAATCTCTCCATTGAATCTTCGATTTTGATATGTAATCTAAAAAGATTATAAGAAAAAACCATATAATTATTAATATAATTACAAACAAAAACGAAAAATTATCAGTTTAATCTTGGATTTTGATATAGAATCTAAATATATTATAACAAAGTAATATAAAAATTAAAATATATATAAAACCTTACCGGAAAACGTTACCGGAAAACCGTAATAACTTCAACATATCAATTCAATCTTGGATTTTGATTTACAACCTAAAGAGATTATAAAAAATTTATATAACAATTAAAATAAATATAAAACATTACCGGAAACAATAGAACATTACCGGAAAAACGTATAACAAAATTGGCCATTACCAGAATATAGGAGACGGTTGAGGAATAAGCCGAAAGAGAGAGAGAGAGAGAGAGATTAAAATGGTTAGGGATTTTTATCTTGAGATTTATATAATGTAAATGAGATAATTTAGTAAGTTTTTGAATTATTATAATGATTAGAATAATTAAATTAGACTAATTAATATCATAATTACATTAATAAGTTAGTTATGATTTTTGACCAGATTTTAAAAATTTTCAATAATTATTAATAATCATTGATTGTCTAGTATTTTAATTTATTTTATTCACATGAATTATTAATAATCATTGATTGTCTAGTGTTTTAATTTATTCACATGAATTATTAATAAAAGTACTCAACATAATATAATTAATCAACATTTAAATAATTAAGTAATTCATATAAGGTGTGGAAAAATAAGTTACTAATTTGGTTTTAATATAATTGAACACTAATTATCAATTACAATATTATCAATTAGAATATTTAAAATGAAAATCAACACCATATATTTTAAATCAATAATTGCTCAATTTAGAATCAGTCAATCGGCCAACATCCGTATTTATAGTAAACCTTAAGGATGCTTAATCAAATGATATACGAAAATTAATTAATATATTCAAATTCCGTAATTAAAGAATTCCTTAATTAAAGGGGTGATTTATTCCTAATTTACATAAATTGTTTACAAATCAGAATTTATACTCTAGTGGTTCAAATTTGTATGAGTCAATCGGTTAATCTATATGAAGATATAATAATTAATTTAGAATGAGTCAATCGGTCAACATTCTTATTTATAGTAAACCTTAAGGATGCTTAATCAAATATTTAATACTTAATCAAATAATATACAATAATTAATTAAAATATAGAAATTCCGTAATTAAAGAATTCCTTAATCAAATGGGTGATTCATTCCTAAATTTTCATATTTGTATGAGTCAATCGGTGAACTTCATAAATTTTCAGAAATATAATAGTATAACCAATTATACTAAAGTTATATCCGTAATCTCTGTATATTGAATCCTATTGATGAAATATCAATTAATTATATAAATTATCTATTATCTAAAATACATTAAACCTGGTGGGAAGCATAAATTTGTGAATGAAATCAATCAAAATTAAAAAAATAAAATTAGTTTTAAAAGATAATTATAGTTATAGTATAAAGAAATCGTATTATAAAAGTAAAAGATTCAAGATTAAAGATTAAATGAAAGATAAAAGAGAATAATTAAAGAGAATTGATTGTATCTTATTTAAATTTATTATTGATTTATTTTATTAAGATGAAAATTAGACAAGTGATTGATATACATGAAAAGTCTAATGAACAACCAATAGGAAGAGGGGAATTTGACTTAAAGTCTATTGCTTTAATAGTATAGTTAGATTGTTTTTTTATGTTTGTAAAAATTAACATTTCTTAAAATATAAACTATGATATTATCTGTAAACAGTCAAAATCAATTGTTTTTATTAAGTGTAATAATCAACTTTAGATGTACTGAAATATAGGGGTGCATTAGCATATAAATTAAAAAATCGTGTGAACTTTACTAACTAAAGAAAAATATTTGTATGCCAACCATCTAACAAGATATGGATATTAATTAAGGTGTCTACACCAAATTAATAAAGTTATTAGCGTAAGGGAAAATCAAAATAATTTGATTTGGTCTAGCTAGAGGGTCTCCACTCGACATAGTTTACGTGGAGCTTTAAACTTTGAGAATTCCTTGAGGGCCTCCCCCTAGATAAGCTGTAAAACCCTAAATTGCATCATTCTTCATTTCAACGGTTTTAAAGTCATTCCAATGCGATTTGGGGAGCCCCGGACCACCTACAATCACTATAGGGTTCATGTTTCATCATATTGAATAAAGAATCGAAGATCATATGATCACCATGGGAAACTAATCAACCGCAGATCATTTCCGGGGTGGAGTTTGCAAACTTGTAATGTTTTATTCATGTTTTACTCACACCCCCGACATTTCCGCCTTAGGTTGGGGTGTGACAGATTGGTATCAGAGCCGAAGGTTTAAAATAGGTCGTTAGCGGCGCCTTAGTAGCATGCTTAGAAGCCCCATACGTGCTTATCTGTTTGCCTTATGTGTTCAAATTATTTGCTTACAGCTTTCTTAGACAATTGATTTATTATTGTTTATTATTATATTGTCATGCACACACACACAACTACGAGGCTATGCCTCACCTTCAAAGATATTTTTTCTTAAATAATTTAAATCAAGTAGATTTTTTTTATTTTTGGAAAATTCCTTAAGAATCCCTAGTTTTGTTTTTACTCCTTCACCTTATGACCTTAAGGCTAGGTAGTATGACAAGTTCCTCTAGGCCAAAACGGAACACAATTGTCATACGACCGACACCATAGGCTAATTTTAAACTGAATTCACGGTGGTTCGTGGCTAAATTCGGTAAATTTTGATTATTGTGTTTTGTTATTTAAATGGTTAGTTGGGTGAAAAATCCATGATATCCATGGTTACTGTCACACCCCGACCAAAAGCGGCGGAACATGCCGGGGTGCAACGTGATTGGACAAATACACAAGACACTATTTGAAGTGACAATATTTAATCAACTCATTTTATTTCATAAATCAATAAGCAACACATATCGTTCATAAAAATAAATTTAATACAAGTAAACAAATATATTGTTCGTTTTACTAATATCCTAAAAGTTTTGGTAACGTTTTTCGTCAAGTCCTCGAGTCAACAAAAGTCAAACCTGTAACATTTCATAAAATAAAGTTTGTCAACACAAAGGTTGGTGAGCAATTCATAAGTTTGAGCATATAAGTACATAGTGATAAAAAGCCACAAAACCTGTATACGAAACGATAAATAAAAGCAATAACTTGGATAAATAGATATCGCTAATAGAATTACGTTAGCGACACCTAGCTATAAGGGGATGCCAAACAGTCTAGGAATTTATAGTTATCGTTAATTGCATTACATTAACGACACCTTGATATAAGAGGATGCCAAATAGTCTAGGATTTTATAGATCAACCAACCAAAAGCGATAAACACATAGGCATACAATCATAGAACACCAAATCGAGCAATTATTTAAGTAAAGTATTAAATAACGTTTTGATTCAATTATAAATCATTTAGTTGAATAAGTATGAAATGTCACCCCAAAACAAAAGATGGAAAACGGGGTATGAAAGTACTCACGCTCAAGCTATAAACTTGATTTGGTAAAAATGTTGAGTAACCGGAAGGATGAGGTTTAACGGGTAAAGTCTAGGTGAAAGGGAGTCTTGAATAAAAAGGATTGTCTTGAAGGCTTTTAAATAAAATAAATGTTGAGAAATGTAAACAATTAAAGTTCAAGGTTTAAAATGTGAATATTTAATAAATTGTAATAATAACCGTTTAAAAATGTAAGTTTGCTCGAAACCGGGTTAAAGTATCTAACCTTAATATTTACTTAACCAATGTTAAGTAATAAGGTGGGAAGAATGCAAAAATGCAAGTTCCTTTGGGATAAAGATACTAAAACGGGTCTTTAATGAGTGTTTCGGGTTGTTGGTTCGGGTCTTGATAATTGGTCAAACCCAAAGTCAACTTTCCAAAATAATGAATTTTATGAGATAACTCAATAAAACTTACTAAGACTTAACCAAGTATGTAGATCTATTGTTTTAGAACTAACAACGCACGTTAAGCGAGTGTTCGGTTTTGTCGGTCCAAACTATGTTATGATATCAAGTTGGGTCCAACATTTCCAAGTACTTAAGAAGATGATTAAAATCAGTTTGTAAACTATTTTTAAAGAAATATACAAGTCTTGATAGCTAAAAACACACTTGTGTGTCTTAAGCGAGTAAAAATCGGATTGGTTCGGTTTCCATCTCACAATACGTTCCTTGATGGTTTCCATATGCTCAAATAACCAAGAACTTGTATAATAATGTACAAATTAAAATACTTAAGTTTTACAACAAAAAAGTTAACAATAAAGTCTTTTAAACGAAAGTTCAGTTTTGTTCGGGTTCCATCTCACAACATGTTCCTTGATGGGTTCCGCATTCCCAAATATTAAATAACTTGTAAAAATGATTTTAGAAACTTAAATTTAACATAAAGCATGTTTAAAACAATTATTTAACAAAAACTAGTAAACAAGTTCGGTTCACGGTTTGGACAATTTACGGTTAAACTGAGGTTAGTCTCTACAAACCCCCACCATGGAACTTCATAAATATGACAAACAAACTAAAAAGAGCTTAAGTTAAACAAGATTAATATGTGCAACAAGTTATATAAGTGTATATATATCAAGGACCACGAAATTCCTACATGAAGCCTTGCCTTACAAAGTCCGAAACTTAACCAACCGGAGTCGGAAAAGTAACTACCAAAGGTAACAAGGGGTGTGTATTATATATATGTTGTGCCACCAAAAGCAAGTGTTAGTAAAGTTAGATGAATAGTTTAGAATGAAAAACTATGGTTGGTTTGACTTGGGAATTCAAACTACTAATAACATGAAGAACAACCTTTAAATCTTTGATGCTTGAGGGAGAACTTGGACTAAAGATGAAGTGAAGTAAGGATGAATGAAGGAAAGGGTCTTGATAATAGGGGATAAGGTTGAGAGGATAAGCAAGAGGTGTAGTAGGTAGGAAATTCGGATCGGGTAAAATGATATAAACCACACACCACAACAAACAAATATACTTGCAGACATGAGGCCGCCACCCGCGGCCACTATGCCCCTTGGTGGCCGTGCGGCGTCCCCCAGGGGTGGGGTTGGTCAGCTCTTCTTGCAAGGTTCGTTACGCGTCCTGGAAGTTCGTTTTTGATGTAATTTGCTCGTTTTAAGGCCGTTTTCGAATCCGTAAAAGGGGTTTTTCAAATTGAACAAATGAGAATGATTTGGTAACATAAAATCCAATATTTTATATATCATGAGTTTCGGTTTACAAAACGGGTCGGTTTACATAATAAAAGATTATAAAACGAATACAAATCGAGACCCGAAATTGACGAATGTCACAGTCACTCCTACTATCCATTCCTCAACTTGTTTTGTATCTTGTTTTTGTTGGAATTCATCATACGTGGTGGTTCACGGGATGCTCCAACTACTCATATTTTTCTCTCATTTATTCTTTATTTAGTTTGGTCGGTTAGAACGCCATGTAACATTCATGGGCCGACACTCTATTGTATTTTTAATTCGTTAATTTGTTGGGCCATTTAAAATGCCATGTAACGCTCATTGGCGATCCAACTTAGTTACTTTTATTCGTTAGTTTAGTTGGGCCATTCAAACTACCATGGAAAGCTCATGGGAGGCCAACACAAATTATGTTTCGTTAGTTTATTGTAAAGTTAACTTAGTCAGATAAAAATTTAATTTTTAAACTGACCTCATCTTCTCATCTAGTTATCACGCATTAATCGTATTGACTACATCATCTAATAATGTAAGACCCCGATCTCAATGCCCTACTTTAGCGTTGGATTTACTCATAAACACAGTTCTAAATATCAGAATTAATTAAAACTTTCTGCGGAATATAAAACTTCAACCATATATTACATAATCAGTCAAATCTTTCCATAATAAACGAACTTTTGTCTTTAAACAAAATTTAATAAGTCATATTAAAACATCATAATATTCTTCTAAAGACGCCAACCTTTTCAGTCCAATGCCATGTGTCTTCGTTCAAGCTAGCTGCCTTAGCCTATTTACCTGCATGCATACTAAAAGTTAGCTACGCTAAGTGAGTTCTAGTTAATCAAACAATATAGATTTCATACACATACTTACATATATGCATCCGAAGATACATATTATATACTTGACCTATTTACCTTCTTTTCATACATACATACATACATACATACATACATACATACATACATACATACATACATACATTTCTTCTTTCATACATACATTCTTTCATACTTTCAAACTCTTATACTACATGCATAACTATCTTTACCATCTCAGATATTAGTTGGGCATGCGGATTATCTTGCGTATATTAGTAATAGCTAAGTTATCTCGAACGCTGTGGTGTTTGCTAAGCGGATTCGAGTAGAGCTGGAGTTTGTAGTTGTTATTCAGATTTCAGAACTTGATTATTTCCTAAGCAACGTTGGGTCGAGACCTAGTTATGTCTTGAGGGGATAAGTAAGTAATAAAATATTTTGTGTCAACGTGTTCACCTGCATGCGTTGCTGACGTATGTTATAAACTGTTTTAAAGGTGATGGTTGTTATATACTTTAGTTCGTTTATTGCTAGTTTTAACTCTTAATTATGGGAACTTCGATTCTTCAT